>NW_020257624.1:0-27818 GCF_003255815.1 Theropithecus gelada
TTTTGAGTGAGTTCCCGTCTGGAAACGCTCAGGGCTGTCCAAAGCATTTACTGTCTGTTCCGGCCAACACCTGACCTCCCTTGCTTACAGCATTTACTAGCAAGGGCTTAGCCTGTCCCTTTGAGACATCTGTGTAGCACCCACAACCCAGGGTCTTTCCCGAGGGCCCCGCAGCCACTCCTTGGAAATGGAAACCTCAGGAGGCACGGGGCCCGGTCTCCCAGTCTCCACGGGAGGGAAGAATCCCAACCTTGGTAAGCACCGGCAGCTCCCACACACGGCTGGCCTCGTGGCACGGACGCTGGCTGCCCCGTCATCTTTCACCTGAGCCTCCACTCGCCCCCTCCCGACTCCCTCATCCTCCCTTCGCAAGGCCATGCCGCCTCTGCTGGGGCGGGAACGGAGCTCAGCTCTCTCCCCCCGTGAGCGGGGGTTTCTGAAGAAAATCTCTTTTCCCAGCTTGAACAAAGGCCCGCTTTTGTGTATCTTTGTGTATCTCCGGTGTTCTTGTCAAAAGAGGAGGACAGGCACAGAGGCCCGCGGGGACAAGGCCACGGGATGACGGAGGCGGAGGCTGGAGAGGCGCCGCCGGGGGCCCCCAGCGCCGGGGAGAGGCCTGGAAGGCCGCTCCCTCATGTCCCTGGCCGGGAGCCCACCCTGGGGACACCACCGCTAGCTCAGCCTCCAGGCCTCCGGAACCGGGAGGCCACACGTTTCTGGGGCTTCGGCCTCGCCGAAGTCTGTGGTGCTTGGTCACGGCAGCTGTAGAAAACTCATCCACTTCCCACACAGGAAATCAACACCTTAAGCCAGGCGCTCCAAGGCCTGAGTGGAGTGGCGTGCACAGCCCACCATCCACGCCTTTCCCCAGGGGAGCGGAACCTGGCTGTGGCAAGTGCCAGGTACCCGCCAGCAAGTTTCCTCTCCACCACTTCTCCCCACCTTGCCCCTCAAAGGCAGCACAGCCCCTTCCTGACTAACATCGCCAGGATCCTGCAATCAGCCAAGCCCACACACAAAGGCCCTGAAACCAGGGGGTCTGTGCTAACCACACGATTTATGGGGGAGCCCTGGGCCACACAGCTGGACCTCTGGTGGCTGTAGCCCGAGTGACCAGGGTTGGCCACACAGGCGCTCCACGCCTACACAGCCCACCCCCCATGGAAACCCTGGCCGCCACGGCTGGGGTGAGCTTCCCTAGTTATGACTCCGTGCATGCTGTCCCACACTGTTGCTGAAAGAAACAGGTGCTGTCGGCACAACACCTGTTGTGCCCTGGGCGAGGAGCCACTGAAGCTCACGCCTGGTCTCTCCTGGAGCCTGTCCTGTGCACCCTGAGCCTTCGCTCACCGTGACCTGTGTCCTCTCCTTGTAATAAACCGGAACGCAGAGTGTGACGGCTTTTCTGAGTTCTGAGCCCTCCCAGCACAGCACTGAGCCCCAGGGTGCTTTGGGAGACCCCGACCACGAGTTCCCTCGTGGAACACTGGCGTCACCATGGGTTTTCAGAACCTGGCCCTGCCCCGGCTACCTGCTGGCATCTCTTCAGGTGCTCTACCTCCCGCAGAGCCTGCTCTTTCTGCCTCTTCAGGTCGAGCTTCTCCAGGCTGAGTCTCTCCACCAGTTTCCTGGCCTCTTGGAATTTGCACATGAGGAACTCCTTCTCCTCCCTCTGGCTGGCTTGGAAATGCAGAAGCTCCTCGCAGCGCTCTCGCAGCATCTGGTTGCTCTGCCGGATGGCATCTGGTGGCAGAGGGGATAGTGGAGGGGAGCTGGGCAGCCCGGCCTGCTGGGCCCTGCCTGGGCCCACATGGGCCTGAGGCTCAGGAAGTCAGAGGCCAGAAGTGGGGCCACCCATCCTGGTGCCCCTCCCCCCCATAATACCAATGCAGCTTCTCGCAGGGGTGGATGGCGTCTCAACACTCCCTTTTGTTTCTTTAAACACTTCCAAAATCCATTACACAAATGCCCCTCACTTTCTACAAGAAAACAATACCAAACACATCAGCTTCACTTAATAGCATGTGTCGGCCAGGCACAGTGGTTCATGCCTGTAATCCCAGCACTTTGGGAGGCCGAGGTGGGTGGATCACCTGAGGTCAGGAGCTACAGACCAGCTTGACCAACATGGTGAAACCTCGTCTGTAATAAAAATACAAAAACTAGCTGGGCGTGGTGGCGCACACCTGTAATCCCAGCTACTTGGGAGGCTAAGGCAGGAGAATCACTTGAACCTGGAAGGTGGAGGTTGCAGTGAGCCGAGATCACACCATTGCACTCCAGCCTGGGGAACAGAGTGAAACTATCTCAATTAAAAAAAAAAAAAAAGTGTCAAATGCCACTTTTTTGAATTTTTACTTTTGTAGAGGCAAGATCTTGCTATGTTGTCCAGGCTGGTCTCACATTCTTGGTCTCAAGCGATCCTCCCACCTCGGCCTCCCAACGTGCTGGGATTATAGGCATGAGCCAGTGTGCCTGGCCTTATGCCACTTTCTTTGTAAGTGACTCGAATTCATTTGTATTCTGGTCAGTCTGAGGTGTGCCTGCCCTCAGATGCTCGGTAGTGGTCCTTCCTGGCCTACATCTCTGCTGTCTTCTGGATCAGGGGGTCCTAATACGCCTGCAGACTCCCAGGGTCAGCCTCCCAGGCAAACGTCACTGCAGCATTGATGGCTGCAGCCTGAGAGGCCCAGAAGTCTTGGACCAGGCAAGTTAGTGGTGTCTCTGAGACTCAAAGTCCTCATCTGCATAGTGAACAGAGACAACAACATTCATCTCACAAGACGAGGAGGGTTAAACGAGAAAGCAGAAAACAAACAGGAAAAACCGCTGGTCCTCCCCTCACCAGAGCATATGCCATCGCCAGGCAGTCAGCAGAGGCCACAGGAAGGAGAGCCCCACACCCAGGAGACACCCCAAGCAGTGAAGGAGCCATCTGAGGTGACAAAACTGATAAGTGATATGCCAAGGTTCTAGCAACTTTATAGCAACTACAGAGCTGGATAAAATGGGGAAGGCAGTAGCTACCCCGTGATCAAAACCCTCAACCAACTAACTGTTGCTTGCTGATGAGCACAACATCCAACCCCCATTAGAATCCCACTGGCTCTGCCCAAAGCTCAGCTCATCTGCAACTTGTCTTTTTTTTTTTTTTGAGACAGAGTCTCACTCTGTCGCCCAGGCTGGAGTGCAGTGGTGCGATCTCGGCTGACTGCGACCTCCACCTCCCAGATTCAAGCAATTCTCCCTGCCTCAGCCTCCCAAGTAGCTGGGATTACAGGTGCCTGCCACCACATCTGGCTAATTTTTGTAGTAGAGATGGGGTTTCACCATGTTGGCCAAACTGGTCTCAAACTCCTGAGCTCAGGTGATACCCCCGCCTCGGCCTCCCAAAGTGCTGGGATTACAGGCATGAGCCACTGCACCTGGCTGGCAACTTGTCTTTTAAAAAATGTTTTGAACTGAGGTAAAATTCACATGACATCAAATTCACCATTTTAACTAATTCAGCAGTTTTCAGCGTGTCCATCAGGTTGCGCAACCATCCGCACTATCTAATTCCAGAACAGTTCCGGGACCCCATTAGCAGTCACTCCCCAGGCCCCTCCTCATCTGCATCTGCCTCTGCAGATTGGCCTCTTCTGGACATGTCTCATAAGTGGAGTCACACACTAGAGACATGCAATTTCTTCTGTGAATCTCCCCCTAAACATTCTAAATACAGCTTCCTCCATAAACATAAGCATGTACATCTTCCGGGACAGACATCTTTTGGGCCCTTGGGGGCTTGGCCCAGGGCCTGACACAAGTTTCACTTGCCACCCACAAAGCTCAGGTCAGGCAGAGCAAGGGGAGTCAATACAGCCTTGAGGCCTCCCTGTGCCCCTGAAGCCCGGGGGAAGCTGCTGCGCTGAACACACAGCCTGGAAGGGAAGCACGGCTGGCCTGCAACACTCACCCTCAAGTCCCCCTCAACAGAGCACTCTCCTGGGGATGAGCAGAGGCCCTCAGTCTAGCTGTCACCTCTCTGTGCACCAGTGCTCTGAAGATCTCAATACAGTGGGTCTCACCAGGGACAACTGTATCCGCCCAGGGGTCATTCTGCAATAAATATCTGGGGATATTGTTAGCTGACACAACAGGACAGGTGCTACTGGCATCTAGCAGGTACAGGCCAGGGACTCTGCTCCACAACCCACAATGCACAAGAGAATTCTCCAGCTCCAGGTGCCGATAGCACTGAGGTGGGGGACCCTGTCCTGGGGCAGGCAGGTTGTGTTGGGTCTCCGTGCTCCAGCAGGGCCTCTTCAATTCAGCTTCGCTGTCGAGCAGACCAAGCAGCCCCTTGACAGCAAGCTGACTGCACTGACCCCTTCCTCCATGGAAGGAAAGGTGATTTGCCGTGACAGGAAGAGGCGACACATCCAGGCATGGGTCTTGTCCCTTCTCACAGGGTGTTAGCCAGAGCCACTCTCTGAAGCCTACAGAGTATGTGACTTGTCAGCACAGAGCCCCACATAACATCTTGGACCACAGTCCAGCAAAGAAGGCAGGGGAGTGGGCCCATGATAGCGGCCTCTACTAGTCACAGCACATGCCACCTCGCCCAGGAGCTGCCAGCCAGCCAGCCAGGACACGGAGAGCCAACTGAAGACACAACTGAGGTGCCAGCTCAGGGATGACTCCCGCAAGGAAGGGGTGTTGTCCTCCACGATGGGGTGGACACTTTGGCCTGAGTCCCCAGCAGGAACCAAAGGGTGAAGCAAAAGGGGCTACAGGCCCCACCACACACAATGAGCCACGTGGGGAGTCTGTGCCGCCCCTCCCTGCAGCTCTGGGACCGGCGGTTTAGAAGGCCGCCGCAGCAGAAAGGCAAGAGTGTATGGTGGGGAGCCACCTGGCACCCCTGGGCTAACCCAGGGCAATGCAGAGCAATGGTGGGGAGAGGGGGCGAGGGGGAAGAATGGCAGGGGCTGGGGGTGCCATCACGCCCAGGGCGCGGGCAGGAGCGTGCAGCTGAGCCCTGAACCCACGACGACCTGGAGCTGAGCAGCACCGAGGGTGAGGGGCGCCCAGATGGCAGCCTAGGAGAGAACTCCCCAGTCCCAGCCGCTGAATGTGGGAAGTCAGCCTTCACCTCCGCTGAGGTGTGCGCAGGGACTGCCCCAGAGGAATGTTGCCTGTGGGGGCCGCACGCCTTCCTTCCCAAGACAGACCACGCCCCTCTACCAGGGCATGCCCCGCCCATTTCCAGGACAGGCCCCACCCCCTCTCTGGGCAGACCACGCCTCTTCCCAGGGCCGACTCTGCCCTGTCCCAGGATGGACAGTACTTCACGAGTGCTCAGTGCAGGGACACAGAGGCCTGGACATGTTGGTCCAACCTGGAAGGTTCATTCCAGCTCCAGAGCTCCCTGTAAGGTCCAACAAGGCTGTCCTGGAGCCTACCCGGCAGCGTGCTTCTCCCTCTGCCCACCCCGGCTTCTTCCACTGTCCCTCCTTTCCCTTCCCAGTACTGGTCCTGAGAGCACTCTAAACTTCCTCCCTGCTAATCTGCATCTCAGAGTGTACTTCCTGAAACCAAGAGGGAAGGCAGCACATCCCCACCCCAGGCCCAGGAAACACAGAGGTGCAGGTGGGGAGAAGATGCCTTCCCCTCAGCAGGGTCGGATCCCCTGACTCTTTCCTCACCTCGGAGCTCTTGATTCTCCTCCAGGCAGCGCTGGAGAGTCTCAGGAGCGCCCTGCTCTGAAGGCAGGTGCAGCATGGCTGGCTTCCCCAGAGGAGACTCTTCACCCAGCACGTCCTGATCTGCTGCCGGGCCACCACTGGGCTGCACCATCTCACACAGCTGGCTCTTCCAGAGGTGCCTGCTCATCCAACAGGGCAGGGGCTGAAAGAGAAAGGCAGCAGGGGAGTCACAGGAGACCCACATCCTTACCCACCAGAACGAGCCTATGAGTTCTGGGGCTACACTTTAAACAGAATGCTGACAATTCGCCTAGTGTATCAGGATGCTAAAGTGGGTTTTCAGTCTAAGGGGCAGCAGATACTCCCATTCCAAAGGGAGGTGCTGTACCACCCATGTGGGACTTGGAAAGGCCTATCTCCAGGCTGGAAACAGATGAATTTCACCAGAGGTGGGAGAGTCACAAGAGGACTGTTTGTGGAGGGAGATGTCAGTATGCTGGGAATCCTGACTCCCTACACACCTCCAAGCAGGAGAAGTGGAGGGTATCGGCCCCTCATCCAGTGTAGTAGGCTGAATGGTAGCCCCGCGAAAAGACATGCCCATGTTCCAACCCCTGGAACATATAAATGCGATTTAGGAAAAGGGTCTTTGAAGATGTAGGATCTCATGATGAGATCATTCTGGGTGACGTGGGTGGGCCCTAAATCCAACAACCAGTGTCTTTATGAGAGACAGAAGAGAGAAGCCAGAGGGAGATGCAAGGGGAGGAGGCCATGTCGGGACTGCCTCGGAGACTGGAGTGAAGCAGCCACAAGCCCAGGAATAAATGGGGCCATCAGAAGCTTGGGAGAGTCAAGGGAGGATCGCCCTCTTAGAGCCTTTGAGGGTGTGGGCTTGCTAACTCTTTGGTTTTGGACTTCTAGTCTCCAGAACTGTGACATTAAAATGTCTGGCAGGGCGCGGTGGCTCATGCCTGTAATCCCAGCACTTTGGGAGGCCGAGGCAGGCCGATCACAAGGTCAGGAGATAGACACCATCCTGGCTAACATGGTGAAACCCTGCCTCTACTAAAAAAAAAAAAAAAGAAAAATTGCCGGGCACGGTGGCTCACGCCTGTAATCCTAGCACTTTGGGAGGCCGAGGCAGGCAGATCATGAGGTCAGGAGATCGAGATCATCCTGGCTAACACGGTGAAACCCTGTCTCTACTAAAAATATAAAAAATTAGCCAGGCGTGGAGGCGGGCGCCTGTAGCCCCAGCTACTCGGGAGGCTAAGGCAGGAGAATGGCGTGAACCCGGGAGGCGGAGCTGGCAGTGAGCCGAGATTGTGCCACTGCACTCCAGCCTAGGCGACAAAGCAAGACTCCGTCTCAAAAAAAAAAAAAAAAAAAAAAAAAAATTAGCAGGGTGTGGTGACATGACACGCGCCTGTAGTCCCAGCTACTCGGGAGGCCAAAGCAGGAGAATTGCTTGAACCCAGGAGGTGGAGGTTGCAGTGAGCTGAGATTGCGCCACTGCACTCCACCCTTGGCTTCCAGAACAGCCCCTTCTCCTGGTTTCCTCCCTATCTTGCTGGCTACTCCTGCCCAGGCACTCTCACTGGGTTCCCACCCTTCATGTTGGGGTGCCCCAGGGCTCTGTCCTAGGACATCTTCTCCTCTGTAACTACATTCGCTCCTGCAGGAATTCTATCCAGTCTCATGCCTTGAACTCCAATCTTGATGCTTAATTAGACCTCTTTTCTAAACTCCACGTTCATTTATCAAACTCAACATTTCTACTTGGTTATCTAGTAGTCCTCTCAAAACGAACCTCTCTAAGACCCCCGACAGTCCCCAAAACTCAGATCTACCCAAGGCCGCCTCTGTTATCAGCTGATGGCAAATCCATCCTCCAGCTGTCAAGTCTTTTTTGATTCTCTCTCTGTCTCTCTCTCTCTCTCTCTCTCTGTCACACACACACACACACACACGCACACACACACACACAAAGAGCACATCTAATCCATCAGGAAATCCTGTCAAAATGTATCCCCCGACCCATCTGATCACACTAAGCAATTAACATTAACTATTTTAGGTGTCATAATGATATTGTGGTTGTTTTTCAGAGTCCCGTCTTAGAGAGAGGCACACTTAAATATTTAAAGATGATGTCTGAATTCACCTCCAAATAATGGGAAAACTCCTAGGTATATACCCGAGAGAAATGAAAACACATGTCTCCACATGAATGCTTGTAGCAGCATTACTCATAGCAGCCAAAGAGTAGAAACAACCCAAATGTCCACCAACTATGAATAAACAAAATCTAGTACATCCACATGCTATAACATGAACAAATCTTGCAAATATGCTAAGAGAAATAAACAAGTCACAAAAAACTAAACACTGTATGACTCTATTTATATGAGATGTTTATAACAAGCAAATCCATAGAGACATAAAGTGGATTAATGGTTACTGGGGAGAGCCATTTAGGGCTGGGGGGAAGATAAGCTGAGCTAAAGGGTATGGGGTCTCTTTGGGGGGGTGATGAAAACGTTCTGTGAATACACATACCACAAACCATTGAATTGTACACTTTAAATGGATGAACTGTGTGACATGCTAATGATATCTCAAGCTGTTATTGAAAATAATAATGGTGGCCAGGCATGGTGGTTCACACCTGTAATCCCAGCACTTTGGGAGGTCATGGCGGGTGGATCACTTGAGGTCAGGAGTTCGAGACCAGCCTGGCCAACACGGCGAAACCCTGTATTTACTAAAAATACAAAAAAGAAAAAGAAAAAAAAAAATAGGTGGGAGTGATGGTGCATGCCTGTAATCCCAGCTACTTGGGAGTCTGAGGCGGGAGAATCGCTTGAACCTGGGACATGGAGGTTGCAGTGAGCCAAGATTATGCCACTGCACTCCAGCCTGGGTGACAGAGTGAGACTGGGTCTCAAAAAAAAAAAAAAAAAAAAAAGAGGCCGGGCACGGTGGCTCATGCCTGTAATCCCAGCACTTTGGGAGGCCGAGGCAGGCAGATGACAAGGTCAAGAGATCAAGACCATCCTGGCCAACATGATGAAACCCCATCTCTACTAAAACTACAAAAATTAGCTGGGCGTGGCGGTGCACGCCTGTAGTCCCAGCTATGTGGGAGGCTGAGGCAGGAGAATCGCTTGAACCCAGGAGACGGAGGTTGCAGTGGGTGGAGATCACACCACTGCACTCCAGCCTGGCTACGGAGGGAGAATCTGTCTCAAAAAAAAAAAAAAAGAAAGAAAGAAAAGAAAAAGAAAAAAATAATAATGGGAGAGAATTGCGAGGGGTATAAACAAAATTAGTCACAAGTTGATAACTTCAATTGTTGAAGTTGGGAGCTGTGAATGTAAGATTTACTATACTGGCCGAGCACAGTGGCTCACACCTGTAATCCCAGCACTTTGGGAGGCTGAGGCAGGCAGATCACCTGAGGTCAGGAGTTCAAGACCACACTGGCCAACATACAGTGAAACCCCGTCTCTACCAAAAATACAAAAAATAGCTGGGCGTAGTGGCGCATGCCTGCAGTCCCAGCTACTTGGGAAGCTGAGGCAGAAGAATCGCTTGAACCCAGGAGGAGGAGGTTACAGTGAGCTGAGATCGTGCCACTGCACTCAAGCCTGGGCGACACAGCGAGACTCCATCTCTCAAAAACAAACAAACTAAAAAGATTTACTATACTAATTTTTCTACTTGTGTACATTTTTGAAATTTTCAATAATAAAATGCTCTAAGCACTGTCTCTGAGCTGGATTACTGCAATTACCTCTTAATAGGTCGCCCTTCTTTTACCCTTGCCCACTATGGTCTGTTCTCCCCACCACGGCTAGAACGATCAGTGTAAGACGTAATTCCGATCACATTCTTTCTCTACTGAGAACCCTACCATGGCTCCCCGTTGCCTTCTGCGTAAAAGTCAACCTCCCTACAACGGCCTACAAGGCCCTGTACCATCGGGTACCCCATCCCTTCCTCTCCAACTATGCTCCCCTCCCTCACTCTGCTCCAGCTATAGTGACCTCCGTGCTATTCCTCTAATGTGCCAGGACAGCCCATTCATTCTCAGATCACAGAAACAGTATGAGAACAGGCACATCTTGTCTTGCAAAACGAGAAAACAGGCACATGAGATCAGATACCTAGCTGCCAAACTATATTTGAGGCATTTTCGAAGAATTTAACGACCCTGGATCGAGCGCAGTCAACTTTGGAGAACAGAAAATGTCTCTGAACTAGAGAAGTCCTCGCACAAGGAGTAGGGTCAGACCCCGCAGTGGAAGAGAAGGGAGGAGCAGAAACAGTGCAGCTCGCCGCCCAAGTAACCTGGGTCCTGAATCGGCCCGCCTTGGCCAGTGCTCCAGAAGCGCGCGGCAGGAACGGGCTGGGGCCCAAGACAGATGGGGGAGCCTGAACGTCCGGCGCAGTCTCGGAAGCGGCGGAACACCCACCGATGGAACCCTGTCTTTAGGGAAAAGGACCACACCTGTCAGCAGAGTCCGTCAGACGTGAGAAGGGTGGGAGCGGCCGACTGTGAACGCAGGTAGGGCCCCGGCGCTCCGAGAAAGTTCCAGTTCCGCGGTCGCCCTTTCCTTCTCCGCTGTCGAAATCCCCGCTTCCGGCTTCCGGTGTCATAGCTGTGGGATCCGGAAGTAAAAACATACAAGCCCCGCCCCGGGGAACACGGGAAGCCGGCGAGAAGTGCGAGGTCGCGGTAAGGCCGCATCCCGCTCCGGAGAGAAGATCTGAGTCAGCCAGGCTCTGCAGGCCCGCGGAAGCTCGGTAATGATAAGCACACCGGCCACTTTGCAGGGCGTCACGGCCTACACGCCCCCTCGTCTCTCGGACGGCGGCGTCTAGCCTCGGGGCGCTCGGCCGCCCCGCCCTCTCCGGGGGAGGAGTCAAGAAGAGACTGCCCAATAGGGCCGGCTTGACCCGCGAACAGGCGAGGGTTCCCGGGGGAGCGGCGCGCCAGAAGGCCCCGCCCAGGAGCCGAGGGACAGCCCAGAGGAGGCGTGGCCACGCTGCCGGCGGAAGCGGAGCCCTCCGCGAGTGCGGGAGGCCGCCGAGGCAGGCGGGAAAACCGGACAGTAGGGGCGGGGCCTGGCCTGGGCGGCGATGGGGATGCGGGAGCACTACGCGGAGCTGCACCCGTGCCCGCCGGACATTGGGGATGCGGAGCAGCGGCAGCGGGTATGGCAGGCAGCCGGCGGGCCGGCCTCCAGCGCAGGTGCCCGAGGGGCGGGGCTGGCCTGGGATGCGCGCGCACCTGCCCTGTCGCCGCCCCGCCCGCACGAGGGATGGCGGTCGAGGCCCCGCCCCGCACGCCTCGCCTGAGGCGGGTCAGCTCAGCCCAGGCGCCCGCCCCCGCCCCCGCAGATTAAATGGGCCGGCGGGGCTCAGCCCCCGGAAACGGCCGTACACTTCGGGGCTGCGAGCGCGGAGGGCGGCGGCGACGAAGCGCAGGTAACCGGGCGGGCGGGCGCCGCGCAGCCGGAGGAGCGTACTGCCCGGCGCTGCGCCGCGCGGCGGTAAAACACACGCTGTTTGTTCGAGAGGGTCTTAATCAATCCGTTTATACCCCGCACCTCCTCTCTTGAGCCCCTGAGACCGCGAGAGCGAAGGGGACTTGCCGGCCGGGGTCTCCCAGCTTGGCAAGGGGAGGGCTGGAGCTGAACTCCGGCATCTGCATCATGTCCCTTGGTCCAGGTCATTGTGGAGTTCCAGCTACAGTCGGGAATGAATGGTCCTGGGCGCATAATTCCGTGCCCCACAAGGATTTTACTTGGTTGTCCAGAATTTATGCTCTAGCCGGAATCCGCCAATGCTTTGGGTAATTTTGTAATGTACATCCTGAATGAAGGTTGCCTGGGAGAGTGTGGCTGGAGCCCAGAGCCAGCAGTTTCTAACCCATCAAGCACTCCCCAATGCCCAGCCGTTCACAAGGAGTGGCTTGGGTGATCAGGTGTCATCCCGGTGAGACCCCAGAGGAACTCTCAAGAAAAGGGCTAACTTCTCAATGCTCTCCTGTTCTTCTGCCTTGTTAACGAGCCTTTCTTCTACCAGACAGCGTCATGGCAGAGCAGGTGGCCCTGAGCCGGACCCAGGTGTGCGGGATCCTGCGGGAAGAGCTGTTCCAGGGCGATGCCTTCCATCAGTCGGATACACACATATTCATCATCATGGGTGCATCGGTGAGTCTCTCCCAGGCCCCAGTCTTAAAAGCCAGGAAGTGCCTGCTCCATGCCTCAGCTTTTCCAACTAATTGTTGCAGGACCACACAGGCTCTGCTAAGTTGAGCTCCTCCTCCCGCTCCTGCTAGTGTGCCAGGATCATCCCAGCTCTACCTGATGTGCATATGCACTTGCAAGACATTTCTTTTTTTTCTTTGGAGACGGAGATTCGCTCTGGTCGCTCAGGATGGAGTGCAGTAGCCCAATACTGGCTCACTGCAACCTCGGCCTCCTGTATTCAAGCGATTCTCCTGCCTCAGCCCCCCAAACAGCTGAGATTACAAGCATGCACCACCACAACCGGCTAATTTTTGTATTGTTAGTAGAGACAGGGTTTCACCATGTTGGTCAGGCTGGTCTCAAACTCCTGACCTTAAGTGATCCGCCCGCCTCGGCCTCCAAAAGTGCTGGGATTACAGGCGTGAGCCACTGCACCTGGCCACAGGACATTTCCGAACCCTGTGCCTAGCCTCTGAATGTAGCCCTTAGTCCTGGAGTTGCAGGCTCTTTAGGGACTGTCTAGATGGACTTCTTGGGGAAAACAGGGAATGCTATTCATTCTGTGGTTTATTTCAGACCTCTTCATGCCTTAACAAGTGAGTTCCAAAGGCAGGATCTGAGGCCTGATCTCTGCCTCTTCACTAACACTTCAAGTTCTGTCAATACAAACACTCAACCTTTCTTTAAACACTATCTCTTTGCCTCAGTTTCGAAAGCCTACCAAGAAGCTCTGCCTCACCCCACCTGGCCCCAATTGTCCAGCTTGTGGAACCGCCATTTTGCACTCATAGGAAAGACCAAAGAATAGTATAGCATGAGGATTTCCGTGGGAGGGGAAGGAGGGGTGGTCCTAGGACAACCATCACCCCAGACTAGAGCACCCTCCCCTGTGTCCCATGGGGCAGTGAGACTATGCAGGGGCTGGTGGAACAAGGGCTTCATCTCAAATTACACGTGGTCTCAGTTTTCACTTTTAACCCTGGATGCACTCAAGAATCTGTCTGCTCACTACTGTATGACCACCTTTGCCATTAACTTACCTTGTAACTTGAGAAGGAGCTCTGTCAAAACTAGTTAGCTCTGCCACATTGTGCGCCCCTCAGTGCTGGATGAGCTCAGTGGTTCTTTGTTCACATAGACAACGCGTTGTCACACTTTGCCAAACCTACTCCTTGACACCTTTGTACTTCTGATCAGAACTTAGAAAAGGAGAGCCAAAAAGGAATGAGGCAGCCGAGGGAGAAGGGCTCTGCCAGTGGGAGAGTAAGGAGGGGCCATTGTCTTTTGACTCCCCGTAAGCCTGAGACCCGGGAGAGGTACCCAGGTGGAGCCCACAGTAGATTGGACTTGGCCTTATCCCCAGCCTCAGCCTGGTCCCCTCAGAAGAGCCATACCTGGCCGGGCGTGGTGGCTCACGCCTGCAATCCCAGCACTTTGGGAGGCCGAGGCAGGTGGATCACCTGAGGTCAGGAGTTTGAGACCAGCCTGGCCAACATGGCAAAACCCAGTCTCTACTAAAAATACAAAAATTGGCCAGGTGCGGTGGCTCGCGTCTGTAATCCCAGCATTTTGGGAGGCCGAGGCAGGCGGATCACAAGGTCAAGAGATCGAGACCATCCTGGTCAAGATGGTGAAACCCCATCTCTACTAAAAATACAAAAATTAGCTGGGCGTGGTGGTACGTGCCTGTAGTCCCAGCTACTCAGTAGGCTGAGGCAGTAGAATCGCTTGAATCAGGGAGTCAGAGGTTGCAGTGAGCTGAGATCGTGCCACTGCACTCCAGCCTGGCTACAGGGCGAGACTCTATCTCAAAACAAAAAGAAAAAGGCTGGGCGCAGTGGCTCACGCCTGTAACCCCAGCACTTTGGGAGGCCAAGGCAGGTGGATCACGAGGTCAGGAGATGGAGACCATCCTGGCTAACACGGTGAAATCCCGTCTCTACTAAACATACAAAAAATTAGCCGGGCGTGGTGGCGGGCGCCTGTAGTCCCAACTATTCGGGAGGCTGAGGCAGGAGAATGGCGTGAACCCAGGGGGCAGAGCTTGCAGTGAGCAGAGATCGCACCACTGCACTCCAGCCTGGGTAACAGAGTGTGACTCCGTCTCAAAAAAAAAAAAAAAGAAAAATAACAAAAATTAGCTAGGTGTGGTGGCACCCATCTGTAATCCCAACTACTTGGGAGGCTGAGGCAGGAAAATCGCTTGAACCCAGGAGGTGGAGTTTACAGTGAGCCGAGATGGCGCCACTGCACTCCATCCTGGGCGACCGAGTGAGTGAGACTCCATCTCAAAAAAATAAATAAATAAAAAGAGCCATACCTTCGTCGGCCACAAACCTTAACAGCTAGGACTCTGACTGTTAAGCCCTTAGTCCAAGAAGCAGACTGGAGGAGAAGGTAACTGAGGTTGCTTTCTCCTCCTTTCCCCGTCCCCACCCCATGCTGCCACAAGGACACTGCAACAGAGCAACTCAGACCATAATGATGGCTTATGACTCCAGGCCTTCAGCTCTTATTAGACACCTCATTGAGAGCATGCAAGCTTGCTGTGTGACTTGGAGCAAGTGCTTTCCTTTCCCTGAACCTCAGCATTTCGTATAGCAAATGACAGCTTTTGAAAAGAGTGCCCAGGGTCCTTAGGCTTTTCCAAGCTGATTGTGTCATTTCACTGCCTTCGCCTGTGGCCAGCTTGGGGTTGGGCAACTTTGTTTTGTTGAAATCAGTAGGGTTCCCCTTTGCTCTCTTCTGCTCTGAGAGTGACAACCTGAGGCTTTCAAAGCAGAAATAGGAAGTGCCAGCTCCAGCACTGTGGGTAGGGGACAAGGGGTCCTGTCTCTGAAGAGCCTCGTGGTTTGTTTCTTCCTCTTCCTGCTGGAGGGGGAGGTGGGAGGTGGTGTGCTCAGGCAGCACCTGGAACAGCTCCCGCTCCCAGGCTCCTTCTGCTCTTGATGCCTCACTCAATGTGGGAGGTAGGCAGGGTGGCACTTGAGGGCACACGATCCTAGAATGTGCTGCTCCAGGAAAGCAGCCCATTCTCCATTCATTCAGCAGACAGCGATTGGGTACTTCTGGGCCACAACAGCCAGTCCCTGCCCTCCTCATGGGACCTATGTGTTATTGTGGCCAGGAAACCATGGCAAGTAAGCAGACGAGCAAGAGCACAGGCTGGCGTGTGTTTCAGAAGATACACGTGGGCCGTGTGTCCCCAGCCCCCCAGAGCACATAGATCCCACGAGGAGGGCCTGGAGAGCACCCACACAGAAGGAAGAGCAAATGCCCGGAGCCCCAAGTTGGGAACAAGCTCAGCATGACCTAGAAACTGAAAGCAGGCAAGTGGCTGGCAGACCCACAGCCTGGGCAAGCGGGACACCCTGGGGCAGGCTGGACCCACGTGGCCTTCCTCTGTCCCTTCCTCCTCCCTGGCCAGCTTACCTCACACTTGCGCACACACCCAGCTTCCTTCCTGGGGGCCCTGATGGCACCTCAGAGTTACCAAGTGGGCCACTTCCCGCCTTCTCAGGACTCCCACCCCTACCAGAAAGAGAGCCGAGGTACTTACTGCCCCCTTCCAGAAAGCTCTGGCCTTGTAGACCAGTGTGCACCTGGAACAGCATCTTTCCCCACCTGATGGGACCTCGATGAGGCCGGAGAGCCTCACAGGGAGTGAGGGGAAGAGACTGGGACTGAGAGTCTGCGGGGTATTCACCTCTCTGGGCCTTAGTTTCCTCACCTGGATCACAAGGGCCATGGGCTTGGGCTTGATGGGCGTTCAGGACGCATCCCAGTGATGAGCCTGTGTGAGGGATGACCCAGCGGCCCCCGCCCCCGCTTTCCTCGGAACTTTTCTGGGCTGACTTCCCCTTACTCCATATAGAAAAATCAACTCAAGATGAATTGAAGACTCCAAAACTATAAAAACCCTGGAAGATAACCTAGGAAATACCATTTTGGACATAGGACCAGGCAAAGATTTCATGACAAAGACACAATTGCAACAAAAACATAAATTCACAAATAGGACGTAATTAAACTAAACAGCTTCTGCACAGCAAAAGAAACTATCAACAAAGTAAACCGACAACCTACAGAATGGGAGACCATATTTGCAAACCATGTATCTGACAAAAGTCTCATGTCCAGAATCTATAAGGAACTTAAATAAATATGCAAGCAAAAGACAACTCCATTTAAAAGTGGGGAAAGGACATGAACAGAGACTTTTCAAAAGAAGAGACACACAGCTAACAAGCACATGAAAAAATGCTCCATATCACTAATCATTAGAGAAATGAAATCAAAACCACAATGAGAAGACAAGAATGGACCAAGATGGTGGAATAGAAGACTCCGCTGTTCATTCCCCTCACAAGGTCACCAATTCAACAACTATGTACACACACACAAAAAAACACCTTTGTGAGAATCAAAAATCAGGTGAGCACTTACAGTACCTGGTTTTAACTTCATAGTGCTAAAAAGGGCACTGAGGAAGTAGGACCCCTCAATGATGCCCCAGCTGTGGCAGTGTGGTAAAGAGACCATTTCTGTGCCCTAAGGAGAGGGAAAGCCAGCAATATCAGAAAGTAAAATCAGACCAAATTTACTTGAGCCTGACCAACATAGAGAAACCTCGTCTCTGGTTAAAAAAAAAAAAAAAAAAAAGCTGGGCGTAGTAGTGGCACATGCCTGTAATCCCAGTTACTTAGGAGGCTGAGGCAGGAGAATCGCTTGAACCTGGGAGGCGGAGGTTGCAGTGAGCCGAGATCGTGCCATTGCACTCCAGACTGGGCAACAAGAGCAAAACTCTGTCAGGAAGAAAGACAGGAAAGAAAGAAAGAAAGGAGGGAGGGAGGGAGGGAGGAAGGAAAAGAAACAAGGCAATTTTAACCTCAGGAAGGAAAAAAAGCCTCAGAAATAAATAGAATCTAACAGAACCATAAGTGGGAGAATGAGGAGGGGAAGTAGAGTGCGGAGGAGGGGAAGTAAATTGCATCAATAATTAATGCCCATAAAATAGCATTCAAGAAAGAGGGGGAAAAAGAGAAGGGAGACAGAGATAAACCAAGAGAGTTTCTTTTTTTCTTTTTTTTTTTTTTTTTTTTTTTTTGCTGGAGCCTAGGTGACACCCAGAGTTTGGCAGAGGAAACTCTGATTGCGAGTCTGGGTGGCTGGAGTTTGCAGGGTGGGGGACCAGAGAGAAGAGAGCTGCAGAGGGAAAGAACCCTGGATATCCACAGAGGGTCCTGCTCGGGTATTCAGCAAACTACCGGTGAGCACAGGCGTGTGAGGAAGCTACCTGAGGCCAGGGAGGGGATCCCCCGAGAAAGTGAAAGGTAACTTTGCTCAGTGCTCAAGCAGGATAGAGATCAGGAGCTGTCCCCACCCTCCAGGGTAGAGAAGCTCTTATTCACTTGGCAGGCATCAGCCAGGATGCCAGGAATGGTGTTACCTCTGTAGGGTGGGAAACTGAAGCCTACAGTAAGAGCTGCTCTGGTCTCACGCAGCACATCTTCAAAGCAAGACTCAGCAGGGTCAAACCGTTTCCAAGTAACTTAACAGCTTCCCAGAACACAGCTCATGGATACGTCTAGGAATACAGAAATACCCAGCAGCCAAGGAGACAGGCACGACATCTGCCGTCCAATCAACAGCTATCAGGGATACAGAGAAGCAGGAAGATGCAAAGCTCAATGAGGACAGAAATCAATCAATGAAAGGATCCAGAGTGGAAAGGAAGAGGTACAACTGCCTTTATTCTCAGAAAACACATTCGTCTCTGCAGAAAATCCAACAGAATCTACGCAAGAGCTACTAGACTAATTAGTTAGTTTAGCAAATTTGCAGGGCACAGCATATTTTAGAGAGAGCTGCTGCAAGGACCAGTGCAAATTAAAAATAGAGGTTTAATTCTCTCCGTTGAAGATAAGGGAAGAGACTCCTCCACCTCTCGTTTGAGAAAGCATTTATTTTAGAGAACTTATACATCCTTTCTCTGTCTTTTTGAAAAGCATGAAGATATTTTTAAGAGCTAATACAGCCTCTTGCCATGTTCATGACCCCAGAAGGTCATTTTCAAGGACCTGGGAATCCTCTCTTTGAAATGTAAACATCAGGGAAGAAAGTGCCCCTATCTCCCAGTTTCCATGGGAGAAGAGTAGCTGAACTTGCTTCGGAAGTGGGCACCTTGCTCAAAGTTGCAAAACTAACCCCTTGCGTAAAGACAGGGGAAATTTATTTTTTCTTTGGATAAAGTCAATTGCATTAGTCTGCTCAGGCAGCTATAACGGAGAACCATGGATGCGTTGACTTAAACAGCAGAGGTTTACTTTCTCACGGTTCTGGAGGCTACAAGTGCATGATGAAGGTGGCAGCAAATTTGGTTTCTGGTGAGGGCTCTCTTCGTGACTTGCAGATGGCCGCCTTCTGGCTATGTCCTCACATGGCCTTGCATCAGTTCGTGTGCACTGAGAGAGAGCACGAGAGCTCTCATGTCACTGATCAAGCTGGATCAGAGCCCTGAACCTGTGATTTTGTGGAACCTTAATTACACCCGTAGAGGTCCCGTCTCCAAGTACAGCCACACTGGGGGTAGAACTTCAACATACGACTGGGGGAGGACACAAACATTCAGTCCCTAACACCAATTTAACTGATACACATGGTCACCCCAATTATCAGGTAATTGTAGGATGAACTATGGGCAAGAGATGGCACTGTCAAGTCGTCTCACTTGAGGACTGGTTACTGTTCATCTTGAGAGCATGTATGTCATGGGTTGCATCTACTTGGCTATAGAAAAGGGTCATATTTCCTTCTGTCTTTGCAGTGTTTTAGCAGATTGCCTGTGATGTGCATCACATTGTAGTGCAATGCTTGTTCAATCATGAAACTTTTCTGCCTTTGTGGAGATGTTTTCTACGTTGGCAAGTGATTTTGCCTTTCATTATATTTTCCCAACACTACAGTCCTCCCTCCTCCTTCCCCCAAAAGAAACCACCTTTGCAAAAATTGTATCTGTGAGACAAATTATGATAGTGAGCTGGGCTAACCCACTCTCCATTTTGCCTCTCCCTTAATTACTCCTGAGATTTTGGGACAAGCTGACTTTGAGAGACAGCATATAGTTTAAATGATAATAGCCCTTCCTGAAAACTCATGAAGCTATGTAAACCTAACAGAAGGCCATCAGGCTGGAGGAGGAGAGGAGCTTGCTTCTGCTAAGGTATTGCCAGCCATTCCTGCATATGACACCACCATGGTAGATTGGCCTTCTGAGACATGTTTTCCGTTTTTTTGCATGTCTGACACCCATGGCTCCACCTGGACCCACCAACCCTTCTCCTGTGTCCCCACCCAGGAGTGATTCAGCCCTCAGGAGGACAGCTTCGACTCCCTATGATTTCATCTCTGCCCCAACAAATCAGCAGCAAGCCTAGCCACCCCCACCCTTTCCCACAAACTGCCTTTGAAAAACCCCTAACCTGGAGGAGATCGATCTCAGTACTAACTCTTGTCTCCCACGTGGCGTGGCTGGCCTCGTGTCTATTTAATTCTTTCTTTACTGCAATGCCATGGTCTGTTTTTGTGCAGCAGGCAGGAGGAGCCCCTTTCGTGGTTACAAATTTGCGGCCTCATCCGGGATCTCCTACTTGTGATTCCTCAGCCCCCCCCCACCACCTTGATGGACCTGGAGGTGAGCTCTGGTGACTGCTTATTTAACTGAAGGCCATTTCTGGCACTGTCCCTGCTTGTGAGGTGCGGCCAACCACCTCACAGCTTGGGCCCGATTGCAGTGTAGAAACAGTTCCCGGAAAGCCGTCTTTCAACCGCTCTGGTGGGAATTCTAGGCACGACCAACACCTCCTTCCTTATCCTGGTTAGTTCAGCTTCTTTGGATGCCTCAGTTCGACTCCTTCTGGGATCTGGGTTGTCTCTCCCTAAATAGTAGGAAGAGTCTTCATTTGGGAGATTTCTCCTCAATTGGGGACATTTCTCAGACGGAGAATAGGAGGTTAGTTTGGAAGAATACTCTTAAAAATTCTTGGTCAGGAATATTGGTTTGGAATCTCGGTCCATCTCGTCTCTTTTGTGTGTGTTTTTTGTACATGTGGAGGGGATCTCTCAAGGAACTGCTGATGGAAGTTCCACAGGCCTAACTTGGAGAACCTTCCTTATTTGTCTGGTCACATTCGTTGAGCACTGAAGGAACTGTTAGTGGAAGCTCAACAGGAACAGGCCTGTCTCAGGGTGACCGTCTGCTCTTCATCTTGCCCTGAGACCACCCATCGAATTTCCGGTTGGAGGTCATCCCTCCCCACCTCGAATGGATCAAAGACAATGGGGACCAATGGGGGCAAGTTCGAACCTTGCCAGATTGGATTGCCAGATTGATATTGGGTGCTGACCAGGGTGACCAGCGTCGGTTTTGTTACATATATTTTGCTTCGGCTGGGATGGAAAATGTTAAAAGTTTTTTTTTCATCTGTTGCGCCTCTGGATTTTCCCACCTTTGTCCTCGGGTTGGAGGAAAGATGCTGGGATTCAGGTAGTCAAGTAGTACAAGTTGTAATTGAAGACAATTTAGGAAATGGAAGAAGGCGAAAGTCAGTTGAGTCCTTCCTCAGCATTAACTACTGACAGCATTTTGGAGTAGTTTTATAGTTTTCTAATTGTATTAGACGTTAACTTTATAGCAAACACATAAAGGTATAAGGTTTTGCAAGTTAAACGTCCGTTTTTTCCTGAAATTTCTTCCCGCGACATATGACTTCCACCTCTTTCTTAAAAACTTCAAAAACAGGCCGGGCGCGGTGGCGCAAGCCTGTAATCCCAGCACTTTGGGAGGCCGAGACGGGCGGATCACGAGGTCAGGAGATCGAGACCATCCTGGCTAACACGGTGAAACCCCGTCTCTACTAAAAAATACCAAAAACTAGCTGGGCGAGGTGGCGGGCGCCTGTAGTCCCAGCTACACGGGAGGCTGAGGCAGGAGAATGGGGTAAACCCGGGAGGCGGAGCTTGCAGTGAGCTGAGATGCGGCCACTGCACTCCAGCCCGGGCTACAGAGCGAGACTCCGTCTCAAAAAAAAAAAAAACAAACAAACTTCAAAAACATGTTATTGGAGGGCTGCATGAAAGATCCATTACAATGGAATTGTTGAGCATTTAAATTGCTCTCAGTTTTCCACCTGTTGTAGATAAGGATTCAAAGAGATTCTTGTCTAAAAGTCTCAACAGGAATGGTTGTTTCTTTAACGCGGATTCCAAGAGATAGAAGTACTTTCCATTACATTTCTATTTATGCATTTAAGGCTCGGGGTGTACACAGAATGCTGGTTTCAAAGTATTAATTTTTGTTCCCCCATGCAGCTTTTTGGGAGGCATCTTGCAAAATTGAGAGTTTTTTGCCTGTGGTTCCATGAAATGCAAAAAGGTGGTTTTCCTTTGTGACATGACTTGGCCCCCACTGCTGTGATGTGGCGAGCAGGGTTGCCAGGGCTGCTCAGAGAAAGGGAACCCAGACACCTGGCATGCCGGCAAAAGGGTAAGAAGTCAGACTTCTGGCCTCTCTCTCTCTCTGTGCAAACTGGTGAAGTGAATGAAAAGGAACTCAGACACAGAACAGTAGCTCAGTTTTATTTTCAGCAGTAACATTGCAGCACCAATCCAAACACGTGGGGAGAGAGCAGTGAGGGGCCAGTCCAGGCACACAATTCGCCTCACCCCTCAAAAACACAAAGTGGCAACTGCTGTTAAGGAATCATTTCCCTAGGGAAGGATGCACTGCCCAGGACCGACACAGGTTTAGGCCTCAACCCCCTTTTCCGGGCTGACGCTTAGCCAAATTTGGCGACACCAAGCGCTGCATGGCCCGTATCACCATGGAAAGCTGGTTGAGCAAGAAGATGACGGAAAGTTGGAGGAGACCAGAGTTGTTCGAAATTAATCGGCTAAAAGTGAGAGGAAAGAAAAGAATTTTATTAGAGAGGTGGCCTCCTGTTCCTCCCCCCACCCCCACGTCATTAGACTTAATCCTCAGGCGCCTCGCATAGAGTGCCGACATCAGGCGGCGACAAGCTCAGTGTGTCATACTCCCTCCTTAGACCCAACCCCTAGGCGTCTGCGTGCGGCCAATAGCGCCCCTCTAGTGGAGAGATGGGCCCGGTCCCACTGCCCCTCCCTCCCCGCCCCACCCCATCTAGAACTTACATAACCAGGTCACTGCCAGTCACCGTGAGCTCCCTGCGGACGCCCCCTCCGAGGTCTTCATATCTTGGGCCCAGATAGTGGCGGGCAATCTCAGCCTCCAAGCTGGACAGGAATGGCACTGTGAGGGTGCTGGTGGAGATTCCGTTAAGGCGATGGCGAGTGTGTGCTTCAGGTCTCCTTCCGCCCAGGCCGCCCTTTGGGCTTCCCAAGACCCCTCCCTGTGCCTCTGCAGGCCACGCTCCCCCTCAAAACGTCTTGATGCCAGCTGCGGCAGCTGCTGCCCCCCAGGCTGCTGCGTCCTGCAGCCACCCTTGGTTCCTCCGAATCCTCTTTCTACCCCTCAAGGGCATTCTCCCTGCCCACCCCCTCAAGCCTCTCTCTGCACATCCTCGGCCATCCCCAGGCCAACCTCCACCCCCTGCCCTGACCCTAGGGGCTCCTTGGGAAGGATACAACTGCCACTCTTGGCGTCCTGAGCCTCCTGCGGAGGCTGAGGCTGAGGCTGGGGCCAGGGCCTGGGCCTCTTCACCCTGCCCTGGGGCTTGTGAGGAGCCCTCAGCCTGGGGAGCTTCCCCAGCAGCACCGCTCTCAGATCCTGCGAAGCCCCAACCTCCAGCGTCTTCGGGACCTCCATGGCCTCCGGGGCCTCCAGCACCTCCGGGGGCACCAGCGCCTCCGGGAGCACCAGCACCGCCCTCCGCACCACCACTGGCATCATCACCTGCTCCTTTGTCTGAGGCCTGCATGGCCGCCTCGCCTCCACCTCAGAGTTAACGTTGAAGCCGCCTGTCCTCCTGGAGGGCCACTGGTGGGATGAAGCTCCCACACGAAACCCCCGCTTCCCCCACAATGCAAAGCTGGATGCCCACGGCGCCTACGCGCGAACAGGCCCCTGTCATGTGGTGGATTCCGCCCTCCCGCCCACGGGCCCCTGGGTAGCCCAGTTGGCCCTGGAGAACCGGAAGCTACCTCAGGAGGCTCCACCTCTTTGGTGCATGGCGTGCCTCTGGCTGCTCAGGGCGCCTGCGCAAACAGGCCCCTGGCATGTGGTGGCTCCTGGCCCCTGGGAGACCCTGTTAGCCCTGGAGAGCCCAACGCTCCCTCAGGAGGCCTCGCTTCTTGGCTTCTCAGAGCGCCTGTGGAGGTAGACTTACGACTACTGGACAAGAGAGGCTGGGGACAGGCCAGGGATGGGAAGTGGGGAAGGCAGTGGAGGGAGTCCAGACGGGAGGGCAGAAAGATGGGGCAGTGTGTGGTGGCGTAAATGGGCTCCAGAGACCTTCGAGGGACTCAGCCTGGGGGCGAGATTTGCCACCACGCTTTGGGCCTTGCACCGTGTGTGCAGAGAGGGGAGAAACACTTGTCCACGGCCCGTGGTCCCTCTGTGAGTCTAAAGGTGCTCGTCTGTTAATGGCCAGGGGAAGGAGAGCAAGCTGGGGGATACTGGGTCAGTCCGAAAGGCTCTGCCAGTCTTAAACTGTTCAGACTCCAAGGACACCAGTGTTTCTAATAACCATTCATTCGAGTGGGCACCTGTCTTTCAAGCAACCGGCTCGCTTGGGCCAAGCTAGAAACTTACCTCCCATGAGGATGGATGCCCAAAGCCCCCAATTGCCCGTGCAGGCACCACAAGAGGTGAATGCAAGCTTCCCACTCCCGAGGCCTTCACAGCATCTCCCTGTACCCTCCTGGCCTCCCTGCAGCCGCATCTCTCCTCTCCATCTCAGGGAGACCTCCTCCCTGTGAGTGGCCGAATTCCCCAGGGGCTCTCACTCTCACCAGGATGCAGGAGCATCAGCCGCTATGCTTGTCCTCCTCTCAAGCCTAGGTTTGGTAAAGGCTTCTCTTGGTGTCCAACCATCCCTTGTTGACAGTGGTATGCTGGTAAATGTTTGATAACTGGTTGTCTGAGGTGGGAAGGGCGGGGCAGGGGAGTGGTAGAAGGTATGTCTACACCTATGTATGTAACTATATTATAATTTCGACTCCCATTTGGAAGGTGTCGCACACAATTGACAAACAGTCATAAAATACAAAACATTCTTGATTGTAAAATCCGTACACAGAATGGATTCTCACAGGCTGCTTCCGTGACTTTTTCCCAGACTCTTGTGTTTGTGATCAGTCTGTGGTTGCAGGCGATGAAGGATAGGGGTTCTCACATGAATGTTGGTTGATATTTTCATTTAGGTTAACGACACAGACAAAAGTGAAAGAAGACCCTTCACGTGTTAATAAATGCCATGAAAGACCTCTTTGCTGAGCCAGATAATAGTTTTTGAATGCTAGGAAACTATTTCCTCAAATTGTGAGGCTACTCACCTTGTGACCACGACAGACGATGTGGTGCACTTTAAAGGTTAATTTCCATCATTAATATTTTCACCATCATGTGCTTAAGACTGGGAAGTCAACAAAACAGTAAGTGGAGCCCTGAATTGCAGTATTCACCATTGTCCGTGGTGTAAATACTCCCAACATGGATGATGCCAAGTAACAAATATGTCATCGCTCCTCACAGAGTCAGGAAGATGTGGACCATATCACACAGCTATACAGTATTTGCAGCACACAGATGCCATAGGCGTGAATAACCACAAGGGCATGGATATCAGTAAAATAATGAGAAAATAATCAGTTCTTATATAAATCATCTTAGTTATTTCTTATTGTTTCTTAAAGTAATCTTTTAGTTGAATCTTTGTGGGTACTTTAGTAGTGGTACATGTTTCTGGGGCACATGAGATGTTTCGAGATAGGCATGCAATGCGTAACAATCACATTGTGGAAAACGGGGTATCCATCCCCTCAAACATTTATCCTTTGTGTTACAACGATGCAATTACACACTTTCAGTTATATATATCACCTTAGAGATTCACACAATTTGTTGAATTGTAAGTTTATGCAGCAAACAAACAATTTGGAAATGGTACCAGTTGACAACTGGCTCCCACATTTCGGACAATGCAACAGCCAGCTCTCAGGAGCCCATATGGAGCAGCTCCAGCACTCCCACCGAGGAGAAGAGCACACCTCTCCCCTACTCACACCTCTCCCCTACTCACACCTCTCTAGACAGTCCTTTTATTAAATGCTCTTCAGTTAAATATGTTAGAGCGTGCCACCTGGTTCCTGCCGTGCCCCGACTAACACTCCAAAGGTAGATGCAGGCATCTTATTATAGAACTACACGGGCACATCTTCGTGTATCAGTTGGGGTGTGAGTGCAGATAACGGAAACCTCTCTGGCTAGTTTGGCACCGGGACCTTAACACACAGAGCCAGTTGCTTACAAAATCGTTCAAAGACCTGTCAGAATGAAATGTAGGCTGCAACTCTGGAAGTGACTCCCAGAACACCACAGAACTGACCTGCCCAGGAGCCAGTGCCTGTGCCACACGTGGAAGGTAGAGAGTCAGGAGGCTGCTGGCTCCACCTTTGGTCCTGGGAACACAGCGCCTTTGCTGTGGGTCAAGGATCAGGAAATTTCCTCTCTAATATAGGTTCCAGAGCCACTCTGTAGCTGCTAGGTCTGAACGGGCCATGAAAAAGGATGCCTTGGACCCAGTGGTGTGCCAGTCCAGGTTGAACAGTGGGCTCTCGAGAGGCAGGGAGGAGCCCTGACTGGTGGCATTTGCTGACTGCCTTGGTGTACGTACTCCCACCGAGGCCGATTGTGGAGTCTCCAGAGTGGAGTTGTGAAGAGATGTTCCCCCTGGGCTGTCACCACCAGCAAGTACAGGCTGGCTCCAGCACACCTCTGCATGCCTGCCTCGCACCACACGCAGAATCTCTGCTAACAACTGACACAAAAACCGGAGTCTCTGTGACCTGCAGAGAGGACAGAGGCCGCTGATTCCACCTCAATTTGCCCTCCAAGTCACCTGCTAGTGCAAACAATTGTCCAGGTCTAGACCGCATACATACTGTGAGGCTGCACAGAATGCCACTTCAAAAGGGGCCAGGGACACGACGTTGTGGTTTTTTTGTTTTTTGTTTTTTTTTTTTTTCCTTTTCTTTTTGAGACGGAGTCTCGCTCTGTGGCCCAGGCTGGAGTGCAGTGGCCAGATCTCAGCTCACTGCAAGCTCCACCTCCCGGGTTTACGCCATTCTCCTGCCTCAGCCTCCCGAGTAGCTGGGACTACAGGTGCCCGCCACCTCGCCCGGCTAGTTTTTTGTATTTTTTAGTAGAGACGGGGTTTCACCGTGTTAGCCAGCATGGTCTCGATCTCCTGACCTCATGATCCACCCGTCTCGGCCTCCCAAAGTGCTGGGATTACAGGCTTGAGCCACCGCGCCCGGCCCGACGTTGTTATTTCTTTAACATCTGCTGTATGAGAAGGCTGAGGAGCCGAGCCACTGAATGCACCATGGCTCTCCCTTGGGTTACTCCACATCCAAAGTATACTTGTATTATATATATGTATATGTATGTGTATACTTGTTTCACAAAGTGTTTAGACAAAGCCTTGCTCTTTTAACCAAGTACAAATTAAAGAATCTCTGAGGCCGGGCGCGGTGGCTCAAGCCTGTAATCCCAGCACTTTGGGAGGCCGAGGCGGGTGGATCACGAGGTCAGGAGATCGAGACTATCCTGGCTAACATGGTGAAACCCCGTCTCTACTAAAAATACAAAAAATTAGCCGGGCACGGTGGCGGGCGCCTGTAGTCCCAGCTACTTGGGAGGCTGAGGCGGGAGAATGGCGTGAACCCGGGAGGCGGAGCTTGCAGTGAGCCGAGATCACGCCACTGCACTCCAGCCTGGGAGACACAGTGAGACTCCGTCTCAAAAAAAAAAAAAAAAAAAAAAAAAGAATCTCTGAGTCCAACTATGACCTGTAAGTCCTGCTTCAGGATACCCCAATGTTTTGGCTAAACCAGTGTCTAAACTCTATGTATTGATTTATGACTTTGCCTGTAACTTCTGCTTCCTTTGAAATGTATAAAATAGAGCTGCAGTCTGACTGCCTGGGGGCCACTGCTCAAGTCTCGGGTTCGTGTCTTCTCCAGGCTGCGATCCTTCATATTGGCTCAGAACACACCTCTTTGAAATAGTTTACAGATTGTGCTTTTGCTGCCAACGATGATGCTGGTTTGAGAGCCTATCATCTGTAGACTAAATTACAAAATGGCGGAGAGAAGGTGGGGAAGGGGGGAAATGAACTAATACAAATAAAATTATGTACCAAATAACAACGAAGTAAAGTAGACATGACCTCCTGTGATCCTCATTTTTGGAATTACATACATACCCATAGTTGGCCTCAGCGAACATATTGGCTGATTATGATTTTTCACTCGGTGGGTGACACAGGCTTCTGTTCCTGAGGGGTCTGAGCCCTTTTTGGGCCTGTCTAGGGGTTGTCACCTTCCACCAAATTTTACCACTGTACATAGCAATATTAGCAAATGTTCCCTAAAATTCGGTGAATCTCAGAAATATTTTGCTGTGACCCCACATATGTAGCAGAAATTGTATCTCTTCTTGACAGTCAGGGTCCGTTACCTAGCCAACACAATAATCCTCCTCTCATTTGTTAGCTCAGTACCACAGGGATCCCAGATTTTCAGATTACAGTCTCTAATCCATTTCATTGCAGCTTTCAAGTAGGATATGGTGATGGTGAATGAGCCCGTAGTACATCCGTGGATG
>NW_020257625.1:0-6947 GCF_003255815.1 Theropithecus gelada
ATTGAGGTTTCACCGATTACTAGGAACTTTCCTACAAGTTCCTGCATAGCCCATTATTCCTTAGTGATTAAAAATATATCTATTCTAATGCTTCTCACCACCTCTTGGTTTGTGTCATCAATTGAATTGTGCCCTCTTTAAAATTCATATGCTGAAACCTTAAATTCAATGGATCTATATTGGAATTTTAATGATACAATTAAGGTTAAATGTGGTCAGAAGTGTGAGAACCTAATGCAATAGACGTGCCGTCTTTATAAGAAGAGAAACAGACACCAGAGACCTCTCATTTTTCACGTGCACGCAGAGAAGAGGTCATGTGGAGAGGCAGTGTATTAGAAGGTGCCCCAGTGCATGCCAGGAAGAAGCCGCACCAAGAACCAACCCTGCCAGCACCATGATCTTCAACATTGAGACTTCAGAACTGTAAGAAAATCAATATTTCTTGTTTAAGCCATCCACTCCGTGTTGTCTTCTTATGAAGACCCGGACAGACTAATACCACATAACTCGTAACTCTGTTAGCGCTGTCCCCTGGATGGAGAATCAGCCCCTGGGCACATCTCTCAGATTTCTACATAAAGTAGGCAAAAAATAGTAGCTGTGGTATAAAAACTTGTCATGTCCCTGTTGACCAATTTCTGGGCAAAGTGTTTTAATGAAGCCCCTGGGGCTTTGTCACAAAAGTTGTCTTTTATCTTTTCTGACGACCTAACTACTGGACAATGGGTACCAGCTGGATGGAGACTGACCACTGACCGTCTTCTGATGACTCCTTAGTATGCCACAGAAAACCACACCAACATCACTCTATGTCTTCAACTTTCTAAATTTGCACTGAATGTCTTGCTAAATGCGGAGTTACATGAGGTCTGAGTTTTGTTCCCTTCTTCCCAGTCTTCCTTAATTACCAAGGGCAGAAGAGACTTTCAATGAAAATTGGCTGTCAATGCCCCCAACACCACATCACTTTTTAAGGTCCAGTGACTTTATTTGGGGGATAGTGAAATACACTTTTAAATGGAAAGCCCTAAAGCACATACAACAGTTGAAGGAATGGCCACTGTGCACCTGAAGGCTGATGAGGCAAATGGTAGGGCCCCTTCCTCCAAGATGTTCCTGGGTGTGTGATGATTGGATGCCTCATGCATATGGAATTAAGGACTGGACTGAAGTAGAAACAAGGGCCACATACCATAGGAAAACAAGAAAAGAACAGATGGGCATCCGTGAAGACAGGTAATTAAATTTGTTGAGTTTAAGATGACATTTTTTCTGAAGTTTATAATGTTCTTAGCTAAATATGAATCTTTTTGACAAACTGAGAATTAAAAGGAGAATGGAGTTAGAAGATGAGAGAGAAAAAATGTCCTGAGAGAGCAGAAAGAAAATTCACACAAAACTGTCACATGGCAGAGGCCAGAATGGAGCTGATGCAGCAATGTCATTATTCTGCAGACCTAGTTGAGACCCTTTGGTGTTTAAGGCAGGCCTAGTGTTGAAGAACTCCTTTAGGTTTTGCTTCTCTGGGAAAGGTCTTACCTATCCTTTATTTTACAAAAAGATTAACATGGTAATGTTTCTTGGTTGGCAAAGTTTTGTTTGTTTTTCAGTTTTTTTCCCTGAGCAATTTGAATACAGTCATGGGCCACCTAACAATGATTCAGTCAACAATAGACCACATATATGTTTGTGGCCACATAAGATTGTAATACCATATTTTCCCTAAGGATGGTCCATATTTAGATGTGTTTAGATGGAGAGATACTTACCACGGCGTTTCAGTTCCCTGCAGTGTTCGGTGCAGTAACATTCTATACAGGTTAGTTGTCTGGAAACATTGTGCTATTCCACATAGTCTATGTGTAGTAGGATATTCCTTGTAGGTTTGTGTAAGTTCTCCCTATGATGCTTGCACAATGATGACACGGACTAGAAATACATTTCTCAGAAATGATCTCTATCAATAAACCATACATTATCAAATATAATTCCTCTCCATTCGGAACTGAAAATCTGCTGAGAAATCTGCTAAATCTGCTCTTTTACTTTCTGTTTTCAAAAACCTTTCCTTTAGCAATGTGGTTTCAAACTATCTCTGATTTTTCTCATTTGGTTTACCTTATTTAAAATGTATAGAGCTTCATGGATGTGGACGAATATTTGCTTCTCCAGATTTAGAAAGTTTCTATGCTATTACTTCTTTAAAAACCTTTCTGCCTCTTTCGCTCTGTCTCTCTCTGTCTCTCTCTCTCTGTCTCCCTCTCACCCTCTTCCTTCACTACCCCTTTTGTCTTATCTTTGCATAACTCCTCAATGCATAATTTCATTGTCACTGTGCTTCCTGATTCATAAGTCTTTAACTCTTTTTTCTTTCTTTCATTTAAGTTTTTCTTCTCTGTCTCTACTATTTCAAACGACTGTTTCTTCTATTACTTGATCTAGTCTGGTCTAAAATCCTCTTAAAAATTTTGTCTGACTTATTGTATTCTTCAGCATCAATATTTTTGTTTAGTCATCTTTTAAATGTTTTATCTCTATTAAAATTCTCACATTGTTCTTGCATGATGCCACTAGCTCATTGAACATGTTTCTAACATTTACTTTAAATTTTCTTCCAGGTAATCCATACGCTTCCTTTTCATTGATATCAGTTTCTGGATCTTTATGTTGTTCTTCTGTTTGGACCATGTTCCCCTCCTCCTTCATTTCCTTGACTGTCTTTGTTGCTACCTGTTCATTATAACAAAAGCCACCATATACTCTTCAAAGACAAGGCTTATAGAGATCATCCTCACTAATCAGTCCAGGCAGTAATTTGGGTCTCTGAAAACTTCGTAGTATTCAAACTTCTGTCTCTTTTCTTAATGGTCCCTGGGTTTTAGAGGATGATAGATTCTGCCAGAAATCACAGATAGGAGAGGTAGAAACTATTTACTCAAGCAGCCCCTTGAAAATTTGGACCACTGAACAAAGATTTATTATTGATGTATGATTCATCAAAATAATGTTAGTTCAAGCTTCTGTCAACCAGTCACTAAACATTGAAATTTTATCATTTCTTATTTGAATCTGGGGTTTATTCTCTGAGTATTTAGGTAAAATTACAAACTAGTTTAAATCTGCCTATTTGGCAAACTGATCTGTTGCTGAATTTCCATTTTCTGTGTTTTCTCTGTGCATTTAAATCTAAATCTGTATTAGACATGCATCTGGAATGTGGAAAAGTGTCTTAAAGTTCTTTAATTTATTTAATTTAATGGGGTTTCCAGAAGATGTGAACATCTCCTTTGTTTATCAAACACCTGACTAGTAGTCAATAGTTTTCTCTTTAATTTTTCTCTCTCCTCTTCCATTATCTATAATAAGCAGTGAGAAATGAAGACACACCATCGACAGTTTGCTTAGACATCCCACCACCTAAAATTCTAACTGTTACTTACTAATTCTAACTTCATCCAATGTAACATAACTAAGATAGAAATTCTATAACAAGGTACACATAGTTTCCAGTTCTAATACCACGTTTGTGACAGAAACAAAGCAGGTGTGCTCTCTGCGAGGTGGTCATCTGAGGTCTGAGACGAGGGGTCACACAGGTATTTTTATGATATTTGAGGGATCGGGCAACAACAGTGATAACAATTCTGCTCATCACTGGCTCTTACCGGAAAGTTTACAGGTTAAGTTACTGCTGTTATTACACCTAGTTAGAATGAAGCTCAGAGGAAGAGGTCACATCCTAGGTCACACAGTGAGGAGGAATGGAGCTGTACTCTGCTCTCCACACTACGCACCAGATCCCAGGCACGAGCCCAGATTCCACTGACACGTGGCATCTGGAGGGCAGTTCTCAGGGGATGGTGTTTGTGCACCTGCTTCCTGGGGCAGGGTGCTTCCTTCTCTCAGTTGTGCACTTGCTCCTTTTGACAGCTCTCAAGTGACCACTTGCATCGATATGAATTATTCATATTCTCTCACATATTATGGCAAAAAGCATATTTATTAAATTTTCAATTCATTTTCTCTGAAGCACACTGCATTAGCAGAAAGGAATAAATCACATTGCTTCACCTCCCCCACAGCCCAAGATTCCTGAAGACAGAGCCGATGTGATGTCCTCATAGGTGGATCTCTGCTCCATCTATGAAGAGGTGGCCTTGGTCTTCAAGTTTCAGCAATTCTGGGAAGCCAAGGTCACCTCCGTCTCCTCCTCCCTGCTCTGCAGCTCACCTGAGAACAGTTTTCTCATTGGAATATCATCTGTTTAAGGAATACAAGTCCCTGCTTTAGGATTTGGGGCCTGAGTGCACCTACTGGATCCAGCCCAGGACAGGAGATACTTTCCAGAACAGAACTTCACGTGAGACATATCCAGTCACACTGTTTTACTTGCACAATTTCAGCTTCCTCAGAAGAAAATTAAAATTGCTGAGACTTTTTCATAAACGTTGTGCGATGTCTTTTTTCTGTTTCCTTGCCTGTTCATGTACGTCAGACCAGGTACCACTTATATGTAATGAGATCAGAATTCTTCCTCCAGTAACACATCTGAGGTGACGCTTGATTGTACTTTTGGTTTAGGCTCCAAAATGTAGATTATAAAATTCATCAACCTCATTTTTATGTCAAAAGAAATCTGCATAATCTGAATGTCAACACTTTTTGGAATCTCTTAAATAACTGAAGTAACAAGAAATCTTACCCACTCCAAAAACTGGATAGACGGACATGCCTAAAATGGCAGTTGACACTTGCTTAACTGGAACAGAGGTTGCAGAAGCCACAAGATATTGAGGGCACTACATGACAAGCACTAAAGACATCTGAAAGACAGATGTGGACTCGGTAAATGCAACAGTTCCAGAGGGTCTTTTACTTCTAAAGTTTCTCTACTTTCTCTCCAGAAACCTTAGGATTCTAAAAAATAAAATCCAAATGCATTTACTATGGATCAGAATTGCAGATGATTAATTACTGAGAAACATACCAGGAGCCTGCTGCAGGAGCTTCTACAGGGAAGGACTTTTCCAGAACCTTATCTTATGTGAATGAAGACAAATCTCCCCTTCCAGATTTTTCTTCCATCCTTCCATTATTATGCAAATGAGAAAACACATTCAAAATCCAGCAGAAGGCAAGAAATAACAAGATCAGAACAGAACTGAAGGAGATAGAAACACAAAAAACCCTCCAAAAAATCAATGAATCCAGGCGCTGGTTTTTTGAAAAGGTTAATAAAATTGATAGACCGCTAGCAAGAATAATAAAGAAGAAAAGAGAGAAGAATCAAATAGACACAATAAAAAATGATAAAGGGGCTATCACCACTGACCCCACAGAAATACACACTACCATCAGAGAATACTATAAACACCTCTACGCAAATAAACTAGAAAACCTAGAAGAAATGGATAATTTCCTGGACACTTACACTCTCACAAGACTAATCCAGGAAGAAGTTGAATCCCTGAATAGACCAATAGCAGGCTCTGAAATTGAGGCAATAATTAGTAGCCTCCCAACCAAAAAAAGTCCAGGACCAGATGGATTCACAGCCAAATTCTACCGGAGGTACAAGGAGGAGCTGGTACCATTCCTTCTGAAACTATTCCAATCAACAGAAAAAGAGGAAATCCTCCCTAACTCATTTTATGAGGCCAACATCATCCTGATACCAAAGCCTGGCAGAGACACAACAAAAAAAGAGAGTTTTAGACCAATATCCCTGATGAACATCGATGCAAAAATCCTCAGTAAAATGCTGGCAAACTGAATCCAGCAGCACGTCAAAAAGCTTATCCACCGTGATCAAGTGGGCTTCATCCCTGGGATGCAAGGCTGGTTCAACATACGCAAATCAATAAACGTAATCCAGCATATACACAGAACCAAAGACAAAAACCACATGATTATCTCAATAGATGCAGAAAAGGCCTTTGACAAAATTCAACAGCTCTTCATGCTAAAAACTCTCAATAAATTCAGTCTTGATGGAACGTATCTCAAAATAATAAGAACTATTTATGACAAACCCACACTCGATATCATACTGAATGGGCAAAAACTGGAAGCATTCCCTTTGAAAACTGGCACAAGACAGGGATGCCCTCTCTCACTACTCCTATGCAACATAGTGTTGGAAGTTTTGGCTAGGGCAATTAGGCAAGAGAAGGAAATAAAGGGTATTCAGTTAGGAAAAGAAGAAGTCAAATTGTCCCTGTTTGCAGAAGACGTGACTGTATATTTAGAAAACCCCATCGTCTCAGCCCAAAATCTCCTTAAGCTGGTAAGCAACTTCAGCAAAGTCTCAGGATACAAAATTAATGTGCAAAAATCGCAAGCGTTCTTATACACCAGTAACAGGCAAACAGAGAGCCAAATCATGAATGAACTTCCATTCACAATTGCTTCAAAGAGAATAAAATACCTAGGAATCCAACTTACAAGGGATGTAAAGGACCTCCTCAAGGAGAACTACAAACCACTGCTCAGAGAAATAAAAGAGGACACAAACAAATGGAAGAACATACCATGCTCATGCATAGGAAGAATAAATATTGTGAAAATGGCCATACTGCCCAAGGTAATTCATAGATTCAATGCCATCCCCATCAAGCTACCAATGACTTTCTGCACAGAGTTGGAAAAAGCTGCTTTAAAGTTCATATGGAACCAAAAAAGAGCCTGCATTGCCAAGACAATCCTAAGTCAAAAGAACAAAGCTGGAGGCATCACGCTACCTGTCTTCAAACTATACTACAAGGCTACAGTAACCAAAACAGCATGGTACTGGTACCAAAACAGAGATATAGACCAATGGAACAGAACAGAACCCTCAGAAATAATACTACACATCTACAACCATCTCATCTTTGACAAACCTGACAAAAAAAAAATGAAATGGGGAAAGGATACCCTATTTAATAAATGGTGCTGGGAAAATT
>NW_020257626.1:0-27819 GCF_003255815.1 Theropithecus gelada
CATCCACGGATGTACTACGGGCTCATTCACCATCACCATATCCTACTCGAAAGCTGCAATGAAATGGATTAGAGACTGTAATCTGAAAATCTGGGATCCCTGTGGTACTGAGCTAACAAATGAGAGGAGGATTATTGTGTTGGCTAGGTAACGGACCCTGACTGTCAAGAAGAGATACAATTTCTGCTACATATGTGGGGTCACAGCAAAATATTTCTGAGATTCACCGAATTTTAGGGAACATTTGCTAATATTGCTATGTACAGTGGTAAAATTTGGTGGAAGGTGACAACCCCTAGACAGGCCCAAAAAGGGCTCAGACCCCTCAGGAACAGAAGCCTGTGTCACCCACCGAGTGAAAAATCATAATCAGCCAATATGTTCGCTGAGGCCAACTATGGGTATGTATGTAATTCCAAAAATGAGGATCACAGGAGGTCATGTCTACTTTACTTCGTTGTTATTTGGTACATAATTTTATTTGTATTAGTTCATTTCCCCCCTTCCCCACCTTCTCTCCGCCATTTTGTAATTTAGTCTACAGATGATAGGCTCTCAAACCAGCATCATCGTTGGCAGCAAAAGCACAATCTGTAAACTATTTCAAAGAGGTGTGTTCTGAGCCAATATGAAGGATCGCAGCCTGGAGAAGACACGAACCCGAGACTTGAGCAGTGGCCCCCAGGCAGTCAGACTGCAGCTCTATTTTATACATTTCAAAGGAAGCAGAAGTTACAGGCAAAGTCATAAATCAATACATAGAGTTTAGACACTGGTTTAGCCAAAACATTGGGGTATCCTGAAGCAGGACTTACAGGTCATAGTTGGACTCAGAGATTCTTTTTTTTTTTTTTTTTTTTTTTTTGAGACGGAGTCTCACTGTGTCTCCCAGGCTGGAGTGCAGTGGCGTGATCTCGGCTCACTGCAAGCTCCGCCTCCCGGGTTCACGCCATTCTCCCGCCTCAGCCTCCCAAGTAGCTGGGACTACAGGCGCCCGCCACCGTGCCCGGCTAATTTTTTGTATTTTTAGTAGAGACGGGGTTTCACCATGTTAGCCAGGATAGTCTCGATCTCCTGACCTCGTGATCCACCCGCCTCGGCCTCCCAAAGTGCTGGGATTACAGGCTTGAGCCACCGCGCCCGGCCTCAGAGATTCTTTAATTTGTACTTGGTTAAAAGAGCAAGGCTTTGTCTAAACACTTTGTGAAACAAGTATACACATACATATACATATATATAATACAAGTATACTTTGGATGTGGAGTAACCCAAGGGAGAGCCATGGTGCATTCAGTGGCTCGGCTCCTCAGCCTTCTCATACAGCAGATGTTAAAGAAATAACAACGTCGGGCCGGGCGCGGTGGCTCAAGCCTGTAATCCCAGCACTTTGGGAGGCCGAGACGGGTGGATCATGAGGTCAGGAGATCGAGACCATGCTGGCTAACACGGTGAAACCCCGTCTCTACTAAAAAATACAAAAAACTAGCCGGGCGAGGTGGCGGGCACCTGTAGTCCCAGCTACTCGGGAGGCTGAGGCAGGAGAATGGCGTAAACCCGGGAGGTGGAGCTTGCAGTGAGCTGAGATCTGGCCACTGCACTCCAGCCTGGGCCACAGAGCGAGACTCCGTCTCAAAAAGAAAAGGAAAAAAACAAAAAACAAAAAACAAAAAAACCACAACGTCGTGTCCCTGGCCCCTTTTGAAGTGGCATTCTGTGCAGCCTCACAGTATGTATGCGGTCTAGACCTGGACAATTGTTTGCACTAGCAGGTGACTTGGAGGGCAAATTGAGGTGGAATCAGCGGCCTCTGTCCTCTCTGCAGGTCACAGAGACTCCGGTTTTTGTGTCAGTTGTTAGCAGAGATTCTGCGTGTGGTGCGAGGCAGGCATGCAGAGGTGTGCCGGAGCCAGCCTGTACTTGCTGGTGGTGACAGCCCAGGGGGAACATCTCTTCACAACTCCACTCTGGAGACTCCACAATCGGCCTCGGTGGGAGTACGTACACCAAGGCAGTCAGCAAATGCCACCAGTCAGGGCTCCTCCCTGCCTCTCGAGAGCCCACTGTTCAACCTGGACTGGCACACCACTGGGTCCAAGGCATCCTTTTTCATGGCCCGTTCAGACCTAGCAGCTACAGAGTGGCTCTGGAACCTATATTAGAGAGGAAATTTCCTGATCCTTGACCCACAGCAAAGGCGCTGTGTTCCCAGGACCAAAGGTGGAGCCAGCAGCCTCCTGACTCTCTACCTTCCACGTGTGGCACAGGCACTGGCTCCTGGGCAGGTCAGTTCTGTGGTGTTCTGGGAGTCACTTCCAGAGTTGCAGCCTACATTTCATTCTGACAGGTCTTTGAACGATTTTGTAAGCAACTGGCTCTGTGTGTTAAGGTCCCGGTGCCAAACTAGCCAGAGAGGTTTCCGTTATCTGCACTCACACCCCAACTGATACACGAAGATGTGCCCGTGTAGTTCTATAATAAGATGCCTGCATCTACCTTTGGAGTGTTAGTCGGGGCACGGCAGGAACCAGGTGGCACGCTCTAACATATTTAACTGAAGAGCATTTAATAAAAGGACTGTCTAGAGAGGTGTGAGTAGGGGAGAGGTGTGAGTAGGGGAGAGGTGTGCTCTTCTCCTCGGTGGGAGTGCTGGAGCTGCTCCATATGGGCTCCTGAGAGCTGGCTGTTGCATTGTCCGAAATGTGGGAGCCAGTTGTCAACTGGTACCATTTCCAAATTGTTTGTTTGCTGCATAAACTTACAATTCAACAAATTGTGTGAATCTCTAAGGTGATATATATAACTGAAAGTGTGTAATTGCATCGTTGTAACACAAAGGATAAATGTTTGAGGGGATGGATACCCCGTTTTCCACAATGTGATTGTTACGCATTGCATGCCTATCTCGAAACATCTCATGTGCCCCAGAAACATGTACCACTACTAAAGTACCCACAAAGATTCAACTAAAAGATTACTTTAAGAAACAATAAGAAATAACTAAGATGATTTATATAAGAACTGATTATTTTCTCATTATTTTACTGATATCCATGCCCTTGTGGTTATTCACGCCTATGGCATCTGTGTGCTGCAAATACTGTATAGCTGTGTGATATGGTCCACATCTTCCTGACTCTGTGAGGAGCGATGACATATTTGTTACTTGGCATCATCCATGTTGGGAGTATTTACACCACGGACAATGGTGAATACTGCAATTCAGGGCTCCACTTACTGTTTTGTTGACTTCCCAGTCTTAAGCACATGATGGTGAAAATATTAATGATGGAAATTAACCTTTAAAGTGCACCACATCGTCTGTCGTGGTCACAAGGTGAGTAGCCTCACAATTTGAGGAAATAGTTTCCTAGCATTCAAAAACTATTATCTGGCTCAGCAAAGAGGTCTTTCATGGCATTTATTAACACGTGAAGGGTCTTCTTTCACTTTTGTCTGTGTCGTTAACCTAAATGAAAATATCAACCAACATTCATGTGAGAACCCCTATCCTTCATCGCCTGCAACCACAGACTGATCACAAACACAAGAGTCTGGGAAAAAGTCACGGAAGCAGCCTGTGAGAATCCATTCTGTGTACGGATTTTACAATCAAGAATGTTTTGTATTTTATGACTGTTTGTCAATTGTGTGCGACACCTTCCAAATGGGAGTCGAAATTATAATATAGTTACATACATAGGTGTAGACATACCTTCTACCACTCCCCTGCCCCGCCCTTCCCACCTCAGACAACCAGTTATCAAACATTTACCAGCATACCACTGTCAACAAGGGATGGTTGGACACCAAGAGAAGCCTTTACCAAACCTAGGCTTGAGAGGAGGACAAGCATAGCGGCTGATGCTCCTGCATCCTGGTGAGAGTGAGAGCCCCTGGGGAATTCGGCCACTCACAGGGAGGAGGTCTCCCTGAGATGGAGAGGAGAGATGCGGCTGCAGGGAGGCCAGGAGGGTACAGGGAGATGCTGTGAAGGCCTCGGGAGTGGGAAGCTTGCATTCACCTCTTGTGGTGCCTGCACGGGCAATTGGGGGCTTTGGGCATCCATCCTCATGGGAGGTAAGTTTCTAGCTTGGCCCAAGCGAGCCGGTTGCTTGAAAGACAGGTGCCCACTCGAATGAATGGTTATTAGAAACACTGGTGTCCTTGGAGTCTGAACAGTTTAAGACTGGCAGAGCCTTTCGGACTGACCCAGTATCCCCCAGCTTGCTCTCCTTCCCCTGGCCATTAACAGACGAGCACCTTTAGACTCACAGAGGGACCACGGGCCGTGGACAAGTGTTTCTCCCCTCTCTGCACACACGGTGCAAGGCCCAAAGCGTGGTGGCAAATCTCGCCCCCAGGCTGAGTCCCTCGAAGGTCTCTGGAGCCCATTTACGCCACCACACACTGCCCCATCTTTCTGCCCTCCCGTCTGGACTCCCTCCACTGCCTTCCCCACTTCCCATCCCTGGCCTGTCCCCAGCCTCTCTTGTCCAGTAGTCGTAAGTCTACCTCCACAGGCGCTCTGAGAAGCCAAGAAGCGAGGCCTCCTGAGGGAGCGTTGGGCTCTCCAGGGCTAACAGGGTCTCCCAGGGGCCAGGAGCCACCACATGCCAGGGGCCTGTTTGCGCAGGCGCCCTGAGCAGCCAGAGGCACGCCATGCACCAAAGAGGTGGAGCCTCCTGAGGTAGCTTCCGGTTCTCCAGGGCCAACTGGGCTACCCAGGGGCCCGTGGGCGGGAGGGCGGAATCCACCACATGACAGGGGCCTGTTCGCGCGTAGGCGCCGTGGGCATCCAGCTTTGCATTGTGGGGGAAGCGGGGGTTTCGTGTGGGAGCTTCATCCCACCAGTGGCCCTCCAGGAGGACAGGCGGCTTCAACGTTAACTCTGAGGTGGAGGCGAGGCGGCCATGCAGGCCTCAGACAAAGGAGCAGGTGATGATGCCAGTGGTGGTGCGGAGGGCGGTGCTGGTGCTCCCGGAGGCGCTGGTGCCCCCGGAGGTGCTGGAGGCCCCGGAGGCCATGGAGGTCCCGAAGACGCTGGAGGTTGGGGCTTCGCAGGATCTGAGAGCGGTGCTGCTGGGGAAGCTCCCCAGGCTGAGGGCTCCTCACAAGCCCCAGGGCAGGGTGAAGAGGCCCAGGCCCTGGCCCCAGCCTCAGCCTCAGCCTCCGCAGGAGGCTCAGGACGCCAAGAGTGGCAGTTGTATCCTTCCCAAGGAGCCCCTAGGGTCAGGGCAGGGGGTGGAGGTTGGCCTGGGGATGGCCGAGGATGTGCAGAGAGAGGCTTGAGGGGGTGGGCAGGGAGAATGCCCTTGAGGGGTAGAAAGAGGATTCGGAGGAACCAAGGGTGGCTGCAGGACGCAGCAGCCTGGGGGGCAGCAGCTGCCGCAGCTGGCATCAAGACGTTTTGAGGGGGAGCGTGGCCTGCAGAGGCACAGGGAGGGGTCTTGGGAAGCCCAAAGGGCGGCCTGGGCGGAAGGAGACCTGAAGCACACACTCGCCATCGCCTTAACGGAATCTCCACCAGCACCCTCACAGTGCCATTCCTGTCCAGCTTGGAGGCTGAGATTGCCCGCCACTATCTGGGCCCAAGATATGAAGACCTCGGAGGGGGCGTCCGCAGGGAGCTCACGGTGACTGGCAGTGACCTGGTTATGTAAGTTCTAGATGGGGTGGGGCGGGGAGGGAGGGGCAGTGGGACCGGGCCCATCTCTCCACTAGAGGGGCGCTATTGGCCGCACGCAGACGCCTAGGGGTTGGGTCTAAGGAGGGAGTATGACACACTGAGCTTGTCGCCGCCTGATGTCGGCACTCTATGCGAGGCGCCTGAGGATTAAGTCTAATGACGTGGGGGTGGGGGGAGGAACAGGAGGCCACCTCTCTAATAAAATTCTTTTCTTTCCTCTCACTTTTAGCCGATTAATTTCGAACAACTCTGGTCTCCTCCAACTTTCCGTCATCTTCTTGCTCAACCAGCTTTCCATGGTGATACGGGCCATGCAGCGCTTGGTGTCGCCAAATTTGGCTAAGCGTCAGCCCGGAAAAGGGGGTTGAGGCCTAAACCTGTGTCGGTCCTGGGCAGTGCATCCTTCCCTAGGGAAATGATTCCTTAACAGCAGTTGCCACTTTGTGTTTTTGAGGGGTGAGGCGAATTGTGTGCCTGGACTGGCCCCTCACTGCTCTCTCCCCACGTGTTTGGATTGGTGCTGCAATGTTACTGCTGAAAATAAAACTGAGCTACTGTTCTGTGTCTGAGTTCCTTTTCATTCACTTCACCAGTTTGCACAGAGAGAGAGAGAGAGGCCAGAAGTCTGACTTCTTACCCTTTTGCCGGCATGCCAGGTGTCTGGGTTCCCTTTCTCTGAGCAGCCCTGGCAACCCTGCTCGCCACATCACAGCAGTGGGGGCCAAGTCATGTCACAAAGGAAAACCACCTTTTTGCATTTCATGGAACCACAGGCAAAAAACTCTCAATTTTGCAAGATGCCTCCCAAAAAGCTGCATGGGGGAACAAAAATTAATACTTTGAAACCAGCATTCTGTGTACACCCCGAGCCTTAAATGCATAAATAGAAATGTAATGGAAAGTACTTCTATCTCTTGGAATCCGCGTTAAAGAAACAACCATTCCTGTTGAGACTTTTAGACAAGAATCTCTTTGAATCCTTATCTACAACAGGTGGAAAACTGAGAGCAATTTAAATGCTCAACAATTCCATTGTAATGGATCTTTCATGCAGCCCTCCAATAACATGTTTTTGAAGTTTGTTTGTTTTTTTTTTTTTTGAGACGGAGTCTCGCTCTGTAGCCCGGGCTGGAGTGCAGTGGCCGCATCTCAGCTCACTGCAAGCTCCGCCTCCCGGGTTTACCCCATTCTCCTGCCTCAGCCTCCCGTGTAGCTGGGACTACAGGCGCCCGCCACCTCGCCCAGCTAGTTTTTGGTATTTTTTAGTAGAGACGGGGTTTCACCGTGTTAGCCAGGATGGTCTCGATCTCCTGACCTCGTGATCCGCCCGTCTCGGCCTCCCAAAGTGCTGGGATTACAGGCTTGCGCCACCGCGCCCGGCCTGTTTTTGAAGTTTTTAAGAAAGAGGTGGAAGTCATATGTCGCGGGAAGAAATTTCAGGAAAAAACGGACGTTTAACTTGCAAAACCTTATACCTTTATGTGTTTGCTATAAAGTTAACGTCTAATACAATTAGAAAACTATAAAACTACTCCAAAATGCTGTCAGTAGTTAATGCTGAGGAAGGACTCAACTGACTTTCGCCTTCTTCCATTTCCTAAATTGTCTTCAATTACAACTTGTACTACTTGACTACCTGAATCCCAGCATCTTTCCTCCAACCCGAGGACAAAGGTGGGAAAATCCAGAGGCGCAACAGATGAAAAAAAAACTTTTAACATTTTCCATCCCAGCCGAAGCAAAATATATGTAACAAAACCGACGCTGGTCACCCTGGTCAGCACCCAATATCAATCTGGCAATCCAATCTGGCAAGGTTCGAACTTGCCCCCATTGGTCCCCATTGTCTTTGATCCATTCGAGGTGGGGAGGGATGACCTCCAACCGGAAATTCGATGGGTGGTCTCAGGGCAAGATGAAGAGCAGACGGTCACCCTGAGACAGGCCTGTTCCTGTTGAGCTTCCACTAACAGTTCCTTCAGTGCTCAACGAATGTGACCAGACAAATAAGGAAGGTTCTCCAAGTTAGGCCTGTGGAACTTCCATCAGCAGTTCCTTGAGAGATCCCCTCCACATGTACAAAAAACACACACAAAAGAGACGAGATGGACCGAGATTCCAAACCAATATTCCTGACCAAGAATTTTTAAGAGTATTCTTCCAAACTAACCTCCTATTCTCCGTCTGAGAAATGTCCCCAATTGAGGAGAAATCTCCCAAATGAAGACTCTTCCTACTATTTAGGGAGAGACAACCCAGATCCCAGAAGGAGTCGAACTGAGGCATCCAAAGAAGCTGAACTAACCAGGATAAGGAAGGAGGTGTTGGTCGTGCCTAGAATTCCCACCAGAGCGGTTGAAAGACGGCTTTCCGGGAACTGTTTCTACACTGCAATCGGGCCCAAGCTGTGAGGTGGTTGGCCGCACCTCACAAGCAGGGACAGTGCCAGAAATGGCCTTCAGTTAAATAAGCAGTCACCAGAGCTCACCTCCAGGTCCATCAAGGTGGTGGGGGGGGCTGAGGAATCACAAGTAGGAGATCCCGGATGAGGCCGCAAATTTGTAACCACGAAAGGGGCTCCTCCTGCCTGCTGCACAAAAACAGACCATGGCATTGCAGTAAAGAAAGAATTAAATAGACACGAGGCCAGCCACGCCACGTGGGAGACAAGAGTTAGTACTGAGATCGATCTCCTCCAGGTTAGGGGTTTTTCAAAGGCAGTTTGTGGGAAAGGGTGGGGGTGGCTAGGCTTGCTGCTGATTTGTTGGGGCAGAGATGAAATCATAGGGAGTCGAAGCTGTCCTCCTGAGGGCTGAATCACTCCTGGGTGGGGACACAGGAGAAGGGTTGGTGGGTCCAGGTGGAGCCATGGGTGTCAGACATGCAAAAAAACGGAAAACATGTCTCAGAAGGCCAATCTACCATGGTGGTGTCATATGCAGGAATGGCTGGCAATACCTTAGCAGAAGCAAGCTCCTCTCCTCCTCCAGCCTGATGGCCTTCTGTTAGGTTTACATAGCTTCATGAGTTTTCAGGAAGGGCTATTATCATTTAAACTATATGCTGTCTCTCAAAGTCAGCTTGTCCCAAAATCTCAGGAGTAATTAAGGGAGAGGCAAAATGGAGAGTGGGTTAGCCCAGCTCACTATCATAATTTGTCTCACAGATACAATTTTTGCAAAGGTGGTTTCTTTTGGGGGAAGGAGGAGGGAGGACTGTAGTGTTGGGAAAATATAATGAAAGGCAAAATCACTTGCCAACGTAGAAAACATCTCCACAAAGGCAGAAAAGTTTCATGATTGAACAAGCATTGCACTACAATGTGATGCACATCACAGGCAATCTGCTAAAACACTGCAAAGACAGAAGGAAATATGACCCTTTTCTATAGCCAAGTAGATGCAACCCATGACATACATGCTCTCAAGATGAACAGTAACCAGTCCTCAAGTGAGACGACTTGACAGTGCCATCTCTTGCCCATAGTTCATCCTACAATTACCTGATAATTGGGGTGACCATGTGTATCAGTTAAATTGGTGTTAGGGACTGAATGTTTGTGTCCTCCCCCAGTCGTATGTTGAAGTTCTACCCCCAGTGTGGCTGTACTTGGAGACGGGACCTCTACGGGTGTAATTAAGGTTCCACAAAATCACAGGTTCAGGGCTCTGATCCAGCTTGATCAGTGACATGAGAGCTCTCGTGCTCTCTCTCAGTGCACACGAACTGATGCAAGGCCATGTGAGGACATAGCCAGAAGGCGGCCATCTGCAAGTCACGAAGAGAGCCCTCACCAGAAACCAAATTTGCTGCCACCTTCATCATGCACTTGTAGCCTCCAGAACCGTGAGAAAGTAAACCTCTGCTGTTTAAGTCAACGCATCCATGGTTCTCCGTTATAGCTGCCTGAGCAGACTAATGCAATTGACTTTATCCAAAGAAAAAATAAATTTCCCCTGTCTTTACGCAAGGGGTTAGTTTTGCAACTTTGAGCAAGGTGCCCACTTCCGAAGCAAGTTCAGCTACTCTTCTCCCATGGAAACTGGGAGATAGGGGCACTTTCTTCCCTGATGTTTACATTTCAAAGAGAGGATTCCCAGGTCCTTGAAAATGACCTTCTGGGGTCATGAACATGGCAAGAGGCTGTATTAGCTCTTAAAAATATCTTCATGCTTTTCAAAAAGACAGAGAAAGGATGTATAAGTTCTCTAAAATAAATGCTTTCTCAAACGAGAGGTGGAGGAGTCTCTTCCCTTATCTTCAACGGAGAGAATTAAACCTCTATTTTTAATTTGCACTGGTCCTTGCAGCAGCTCTCTCTAAAATATGCTGTGCCCTGCAAATTTGCTAAACTAACTAATTAGTCTAGTAGCTCTTGCGTAGATTCTGTTGGATTTTCTGCAGAGACGAATGTGTTTTCTGAGAATAAAGGCAGTTGTACCTCTTCCTTTCCACTCTGGATCCTTTCATTGATTGATTTCTGTCCTCATTGAGCTTTGCATCTTCCTGCTTCTCTGTATCCCTGATAGCTGTTGATTGGACGGCAGATGTCGTGCCTGTCTCCTTGGCTGCTGGGTATTTCTGTATTCCTAGACGTATCCATGAGCTGTGTTCTGGGAAGCTGTTAAGTTACTTGGAAACGGTTTGACCCTGCTGAGTCTTGCTTTGAAGATGTGCTGCGTGAGACCAGAGCAGCTCTTACTGTAGGCTTCAGTTTCCCACCCTACAGAGGTAACACCATTCCTGGCATCCTGGCTGATGCCTGCCAAGTGAATAAGAGCTTCTCTACCCTGGAGGGTGGGGACAGCTCCTGATCTCTATCCTGCTTGAGCACTGAGCAAAGTTACCTTTCACTTTCTCGGGGGATCCCCTCCCTGGCCTCAGGTAGCTTCCTCACACGCCTGTGCTCACCGGTAGTTTGCTGAATACCCGAGCAGGACCCTCTGTGGATATCCAGGGTTCTTTCCCTCTGCAGCTCTCTTCTCTCTGGTCCCCCACCCTGCAAACTCCAGCCACCCAGACTCGCAATCAGAGTTTCCTCTGCCAAACTCTGGGTGTCACCTAGGCTCCAGCAAAAAAAAAAAAAAAAAAAAAAAAAGAAAAAAAGAAACTCTCTTGGTTTATCTCTGTCTCCCTTCTCTTTTTCCCCCTCTTTCTTGAATGCTATTTTATGGGCATTAATTATTGATGCAATTTACTTCCCCTCCTCCGCACTCTACTTCCCCTCCTCATTCTCCCACTTATGGTTCTGTTAGATTCTATTTATTTCTGAGGCTTTTTTTCCTTCCTGAGGTTAAAATTGCCTTGTTTCTTTTCCTTCCTCCCTCCCTCCCTCCCTCCTTTCTTTCTTTCTTTCCTGTCTTTCTTCCTGACAGAGTTTTGCTCTTGTTGCCCAGTCTGGAGTGCAATGGCACGATCTCGGCTCACTGCAACCTCCGCCTCCCAGGTTCAAGCGATTCTCCTGCCTCAGCCTCCTAAGTAACTGGGATTACAGGCATGTGCCACTACTACGCCCAGCTTTTTTTTTTTTTTTTTTTTAACCAGAGACGAGGTTTCTCTATGTTGGTCAGGCTCAAGTAAATTTGGTCTGATTTTACTTTCTGATATTGCTGGCTTTCCCTCTCCTTAGGGCACAGAAATGGTCTCTTTACCACACTGCCACAGCTGGGGCATCATTGAGGGGTCCTACTTCCTCAGTGCCCTTTTTAGCACTATGAAGTTAAAACCAGGTACTGTAAGTGCTCACCTGATTTTTGATTCTCACAAAGGTGTTTTTTTGTGTGTGTGTACATAGTTGTTGAATTGGTGACCTTGTGAGGGGAATGAACAGCGGAGTCTTCTATTCCACCATCTTGGTCCATTCTTGTCTTCTCATTGTGGTTTTGATTTCATTTCTCTAATGATTAGTGATATGGAGCATTTTTTCATGTGCTTGTTAGCTGTGTGTCTCTTCTTTTGAAAAGTCTCTGTTCATGTCCTTTCCCCACTTTTAAATGGAGTTGTCTTTTGCTTGCATATTTATTTAAGTTCCTTATAGATTCTGGACATGAGACTTTTGTCAGATACATGGTTTGCAAATATGGTCTCCCATTCTGTAGGTTGTCGGTTTACTTTGTTGATAGTTTCTTTTGCTGTGCAGAAGCTGTTTAGTTTAATTACGTCCTATTTGTGAATTTATGTTTTTGTTGCAATTGTGTCTTTGTCATGAAATCTTTGCCTGGTCCTATGTCCAAAATGGTATTTCCTAGGTTATCTTCCAGGGTTTTTATAGTTTTGGAGTCTTCAATTCATCTTGAGTTGATTTTTCTATATGGAGTAAGGGGAAGTCAGCCCAGAAAAGTTCCGAGGAAAGCGGGGGCGGGGGCCGCTGGGTCATCCCTCACACAGGCTCATCACTGGGATGCGTCCTGAACGCCCATCAAGCCCAAGCCCATGGCCCTTGTGATCCAGGTGAGGAAACTAAGGCCCAGAGAGGTGAATACCCCGCAGACTCTCAGTCCCAGTCTCTTCCCCTCACTCCCTGTGAGGCTCTCCGGCCTCATCGAGGTCCCATCAGGTGGGGAAAGATGCTGTTCCAGGTGCACACTGGTCTACAAGGCCAGAGCTTTCTGGAAGGGGGCAGTAAGTACCTCGGCTCTCTTTCTGGTAGGGGTGGGAGTCCTGAGAAGGCGGGAAGTGGCCCACTTGGTAACTCTGAGGTGCCATCAGGGCCCCCAGGAAGGAAGCTGGGTGTGTGCGCAAGTGTGAGGTAAGCTGGCCAGGGAGGAGGAAGGGACAGAGGAAGGCCACGTGGGTCCAGCCTGCCCCAGGGTGTCCCGCTTGCCCAGGCTGTGGGTCTGCCAGCCACTTGCCTGCTTTCAGTTTCTAGGTCATGCTGAGCTTGTTCCCAACTTGGGGCTCCGGGCATTTGCTCTTCCTTCTGTGTGGGTGCTCTCCAGGCCCTCCTCGTGGGATCTATGTGCTCTGGGGGGCTGGGGACACACGGCCCACGTGTATCTTCTGAAACACACGCCAGCCTGTGCTCTTGCTCGTCTGCTTACTTGCCATGGTTTCCTGGCCACAATAACACATAGGTCCCATGAGGAGGGCAGGGACTGGCTGTTGTGGCCCAGAAGTACCCAATCGCTGTCTGCTGAATGAATGGAGAATGGGCTGCTTTCCTGGAGCAGCACATTCTAGGATCGTGTGCCCTCAAGTGCCACCCTGCCTACCTCCCACATTGAGTGAGGCATCAAGAGCAGAAGGAGCCTGGGAGCGGGAGCTGTTCCAGGTGCTGCCTGAGCACACCACCTCCCACCTCCCCCTCCAGCAGGAAGAGGAAGAAACAAACCACGAGGCTCTTCAGAGACAGGACCCCTTGTCCCCTACCCACAGTGCTGGAGCTGGCACTTCCTATTTCTGCTTTGAAAGCCTCAGGTTGTCACTCTCAGAGCAGAAGAGAGCAAAGGGGAACCCTACTGATTTCAACAAAACAAAGTTGCCCAACCCCAAGCTGGCCACAGGCGAAGGCAGTGAAATGACACAATCAGCTTGGAAAAGCCTAAGGACCCTGGGCACTCTTTTCAAAAGCTGTCATTTGCTATACGAAATGCTGAGGTTCAGGGAAAGGAAAGCACTTGCTCCAAGTCACACAGCAAGCTTGCATGCTCTCAATGAGGTGTCTAATAAGAGCTGAAGGCCTGGAGTCATAAGCCATCATTATGGTCTGAGTTGCTCTGTTGCAGTGTCCTTGTGGCAGCATGGGGTGGGGACGGGGAAAGGAGGAGAAAGCAACCTCAGTTACCTTCTCCTCCAGTCTGCTTCTTGGACTAAGGGCTTAACAGTCAGAGTCCTAGCTGTTAAGGTTTGTGGCCGACGAAGGTATGGCTCTTTTTATTTATTTATTTTTTTGAGATGGAGTCTCACTCACTCGGTCGCCCAGGATGGAGTGCAGTGGCGCCATCTCGGCTCACTGTAAACTCCACCTCCTGGGTTCAAGCGATTTTCCTGCCTCAGCCTCCCAAGTAGTTGGGATTACAGATGGGTGCCACCACACCTAGCTAATTTTTGTTATTTTTCTTTTTTTTTTTTTTTGAGACGGAGTCACACTCTGTTACCCAGGCTGGAGTGCAGTGGTGCGATCTCTGCTCACTGCAAGCTCTGCCCCCTGGGTTCACGCCATTCTCCTGCCTCAGCCTCCCGAATAGTTGGGACTACAGGCGCCCGCCACCACGCCCGGCTAATTTTTTGTATGTTTAGTAGAGACGGGATTTCACCGTGTTAGCCAGGATGGTCTCCATCTCCTGACCTCGTGATCCACCTGCCTTGGCCTCCCAAAGTGCTGGGGTTACAGGCGTGAGCCACTGCGCCCAGCCTTTTTCTTTTTGTTTTGAGATAGAGTCTCGCCCTGTAGCCAGGCTGGAGTGCAGTGGCACGATCTCAGCTCACTGCAACCTCTGACTCCCTGATTCAAGCGATTCTACTGCCTCAGCCTACTGAGTAGCTGGGACTACAGGCACGTACCACCACGCCCAGCTAATTTTTGTATTTTTAGTAGAGATGGGGTTTCACCATCTTGACCAGGATGGTCTCGATCTCTTGACCTTGTGATCCGCCTGCCTCGGCCTCCCAAAATGCTGGGATTACAGACGCGAGCCACCGCACCTGGCCAATTTTTGTATTTTTAGTAGAGACTGGGTTTTGCCATGTTGGCCAGGCTGGTCTCAAACTCCTGACCTCAGGTGATCCACCTGCCTCGGCCTCCCAAAGTGCTGGGATTGCAGGCGTGAGCCACCACGCCCGGCCAGGTATGGCTCTTCTGAGGGGACCAGGCTGAGGCTGGGGATAAGGCCAAGTCCAATCTACTGTGGGCTCCACCTGGGTACCTCTCCCGGGTCTCAGGCTTACGGGGAGTCAAAAGACAATGGCCCCTCCTTACTCTCCCACTGGCAGAGCCCTTCTCCCTCGGCTGCCTCATTCCTTTTTGGCTCTCCTTTTCTAAGTTCTGATCAGAAGTACAAAGGTGTCAAGGAGTAGGTTTGGCAAAGTGTGACAACGCGTTGTCTATGTGAACAAAGAACCACTGAGCTCATCCAGCACTGAGGGGCGCACAATGTGGCAGAGCTAACTAGTTTTGACAGAGCTCCTTCTCAAGTTACAAGGTAAGTTAATGGCAAAGGTGGTCATACAGTAGTGAGCAGACAGATTCTTGAGTGCATCCAGGGTTAAAAGTGAAAACTGAGACCACGTGTAATTTGAGATGAAGCCCTTGTTCCACCAGCCCCTGCATAGTCTCACTGCCCCATGGGACACAGGGGAGGGTGCTCTAGTCTGGGGTGATGGTTGTCCTAGGACCACCCCTCCTTCCCCTCCCACGGAAATCCTCATGCTATACTATTCTTTGGTCTTTCCTATGAGTGCAAAATGGCGGTTCCACAAGCTGGACAATTGGGGCCAGGTGGGGTGAGGCAGAGCTTCTTGGTAGGCTTTCGAAACTGAGGCAAAGAGATAGTGTTTAAAGAAAGGTTGAGTGTTTGTATTGACAGAACTTGAAGTGTTAGTGAAGAGGCAGAGATCAGGCCTCAGATCCTGCCTTTGGAACTCACTTGTTAAGGCATGAAGAGGTCTGAAATAAACCACAGAATGAATAGCATTCCCTGTTTTCCCCAAGAAGTCCATCTAGACAGTCCCTAAAGAGCCTGCAACTCCAGGACTAAGGGCTACATTCAGAGGCTAGGCACAGGGTTCGGAAATGTCCTGTGGCCAGGTGCAGTGGCTCACGCCTGTAATCCCAGCACTTTTGGAGGCCGAGGCGGGCGGATCACTTAAGGTCAGGAGTTTGAGACCAGCCTGACCAACATGGTGAAACCCTGTCTCTACTAACAATACAAAAATTAGCCGGTTGTGGTGGTGCATGCTTGTAATCTCAGCTGTTTGGGGGGCTGAGGCAGGAGAATCGCTTGAATACAGGAGGCCGAGGTTGCAGTGAGCCAGTATTGGGCTACTGCACTCCATCCTGAGCGACCAGAGCGAATCTCCGTCTCCAAAGAAAAAAAAGAAATGTCTTGCAAGTGCATATGCACATCAGGTAGAGCTGGGATGATCCTGGCACACTAGCAGGAGCGGGAGGAGGAGCTCAACTTAGCAGAGCCTGTGTGGTCCTGCAACAATTAGTTGGAAAAGCTGAGGCATGGAGCAGGCACTTCCTGGCTTTTAAGACTGGGGCCTGGGAGAGACTCACCGATGCACCCATGATGATGAATATGTGTGTATCCGACTGATGGAAGGCATCGCCCTGGAACAGCTCTTCCCGCAGGATCCCGCACACCTGGGTCCGGCTCAGGGCCACCTGCTCTGCCATGACGCTGTCTGGTAGAAGAAAGGCTCGTTAACAAGGCAGAAGAACAGGAGAGCATTGAGAAGTTAGCCCTTTTCTTGAGAGTTCCTCTGGGGTCTCACCGGGATGACACCTGATCACCCAAGCCACTCCTTGTGAACGGCTGGGCATTGGGGAGTGCTTGATGGGTTAGAAACTGCTGGCTCTGGGCTCCAGCCACACTCTCCCAGGCAACCTTCATTCAGGATGTACATTACAAAATTACCCAAAGCATTGGCGGATTCCGGCTAGAGCATAAATTCTGGACAACCAAGTAAAATCCTTGTGGGGCACGGAATTATGCGCCCAGGACCATTCATTCCCGACTGTAGCTGGAACTCCACAATGACCTGGACCAAGGGACATGATGCAGATGCCGGAGTTCAGCTCCAGCCCTCCCCTTGCCAAGCTGGGAGACCCCGGCCGGCAAGTCCCCTTCGCTCTCGCGGTCTCAGGGGCTCAAGAGAGGAGGTGCGGGGTATAAACGGATTGATTAAGACCCTCTCGAACAAACAGCGTGTGTTTTACCGCCGCGCGGCGCAGCGCCGGGCAGTACGCTCCTCCGGCTGCGCGGCGCCCGCCCGCCCGGTTACCTGCGCTTCGTCGCCGCCGCCCTCCGCGCTCGCAGCCCCGAAGTGTACGGCCGTTTCCGGGGGCTGAGCCCCGCCGGCCCATTTAATCTGCGGGGGCGGGGGCGGGCGCCTGGGCTGAGCTGACCCGCCTCAGGCGAGGCGTGCGGGGCGGGGCCTCGACCGCCATCCCTCGTGCGGGCGGGGCGGCGACAGGGCAGGTGCGCGCGCATCCCAGGCCAGCCCCGCCCCTCGGGCACCTGCGCTGGAGGCCGGCCCGCCGGCTGCCTGCCATACCCGCTGCCGCTGCTCCGCATCCCCAATGTCCGGCGGGCACGGGTGCAGCTCCGCGTAGTGCTCCCGCATCCCCATCGCCGCCCAGGCCAGGCCCCGCCCCTACTGTCCGGTTTTCCCGCCTGCCTCGGCGGCCTCCCGCACTCGCGGAGGGCTCCGCTTCCGCCGGCAGCGTGGCCACGCCTCCTCTGGGCTGTCCCTCGGCTCCTGGGCGGGGCCTTCTGGCGCGCCGCTCCCCCGGGAACCCTCGCCTGTTCGCGGGTCAAGCCGGCCCTATTGGGCAGTCTCTTCTTGACTCCTCCCCCGGAGAGGGCGGGGCGGCCGAGCGCCCCGAGGCTAGACGCCGCCGTCCGAGAGACGAGGGGGCGTGTAGGCCGTGACGCCCTGCAAAGTGGCCGGTGTGCTTATCATTACCGAGCTTCCGCGGGCCTGCAGAGCCTGGCTGACTCAGATCTTCTCTCCGGAGCGGGATGCGGCCTTACCGCGACCTCGCACTTCTCGCCGGCTTCCCGTGTTCCCCGGGGCGGGGCTTGTATGTTTTTACTTCCGGATCCCACAGCTATGACACCGGAAGCCGGAAGCGGGGATTTCGACAGCGGAGAAGGAAAGGGCGACCGCGGAACTGGAACTTTCTCGGAGCGCCGGGGCCCTACCTGCGTTCACAGTCGGCCGCTCCCACCCTTCTCACGTCTGACGGACTCTGCTGACAGGTGTGGTCCTTTTCCCTAAAGACAGGGTTCCATCGGTGGGTGTTCCGCCGCTTCCGAGACTGCGCCGGACGTTCAGGCTCCCCCATCTGTCTTGGGCCCCAGCCCGTTCCTGCCGCGCGCTTCTGGAGCACTGGCCAAGGCGGGCCGATTCAGGACCCAGGTTACTTGGGCGGCGAGCTGCACTGTTTCTGCTCCTCCCTTCTCTTCCACTGCGGGGTCTGACCCTACTCCTTGTGCGAGGACTTCTCTAGTTCAGAGACATTTTCTGTTCTCCAAAGTTGACTGCGCTCGATCCAGGGTCGTTAAATTCTTCGAAAATGCCTCAAATATAGTTTGGCAGCTAGGTATCTGATCTCATGTGCCTGTTTTCTCGTTTTGCAAGACAAGATGTGCCTGTTCTCATACTGTTTCTGTGATCTGAGAATGAATGGGCTGTCCTGGCACATTAGAGGAATAGCACGGAGGTCACTATAGCTGGAGCAGAGTGAGGGAGGGGAGCATAGTTGGAGAGGAAGGGATGGGGTACCCGATGGTACAGGGCCTTGTAGGCCGTTGTAGGGAGGTTGACTTTTACGCAGAAGGCAACGGGGAGCCATGGTAGGGTTCTCAGTAGAGAAAGAATGTGATCGGAATTACGTCTTACACTGATCGTTCTAGCCGTGGTGGGGAGAACAGACCATAGTGGGCAAGGGTAAAAGAAGGGCGACCTATTAAGAGGTAATTGCAGTAATCCAGCTCAGAGACAGTGCTTAGAGCATTTTATTATTGAAAATTTCAAAAATGTACACAAGTAGAAAAATTAGTATAGTAAATCTTTTTAGTTTGTTTGTTTTTGAGAGATGGAGTCTCGCTGTGTCGCCCAGGCTTGAGTGCAGTGGCACGATCTCAGCTCACTGTAACCTCCTCCTCCTGGGTTCAAGCGATTCTTCTGCCTCAGCTTCCCAAGTAGCTGGGACTGCAGGCATGCGCCACTACGCCCAGCTATTTTTTGTATTTTTGGTAGAGACGGGGTTTCACTGTATGTTGGCCAGTGTGGTCTTGAACTCCTGACCTCAGGTGATCTGCCTGCCTCAGCCTCCCAAAGTGCTGGGATTACAGGTGTGAGCCACTGTGCTCGGCCAGTATAGTAAATCTTACATTCACAGCTCCCAACTTCAACAATTGAAGTTATCAACTTGTGACTAATTTTGTTTATACCCCTCGCAATTCTCTCCCATTATTATTTTTTTCTTTTTCTTTTCTTTCTTTCTTTTTTTTTTTTTTTGAGACAGATTCTCCCTCCGTAGCCAGGCTGGAGTGCAGTGGTGTGATCTCCACCCACTGCAACCTCCGTCTCCTGGGTTCAAGCGATTCTCCTGCCTCAGCCTCCCACATAGCTGGGACTACAGGCGTGCACCGCCACGCCCAGCTAATTTTTGTAGTTTTAGTAGAGATGGGGTTTCATCATGTTGGCCAGGATGGTCTTGATCTCTTGACCTTGTCATCTGCCTGCCTCGGCCTCCCAAAGTGCTGGGATTACAGGCATGAGCCACCGTGCCCGGCCTCTTTTTTTTTTTTTTTTTTTTTTGAGACCCAGTCTCACTCTGTCACCCAGGCTGGAGTGCAGTGGCATAATCTTGGCTCACTGCAACCTCCATGTCCCAGGTTCAAGCGATTCTCCCGCCTCAGACTCCCAAGTAGCTGGGATTACAGGCATGCACCATCACTCCCACCTATTTTTTTTTTTCTTTTTCTTTTTTGTATTTTTAGTAAATACAGGGTTTCGCCGTGTTGGCCAGGCTGGTCTCGAACTCCTGACCTCAAGTGATCCACCCGCCATGACCTCCCAAAGTGCTGGGATTACAGGTGTGAACCACCATGCCTGGCCACCATTATTATTTTCAATAACAGCTTGAGATATCATTAGCATGTCACACAGTTCATCCATTTAAAGTGTACAATTCAATGGTTTGTGGTATGTGTATTCACAGAACGTTTTCATCACCCCCCCAAAGAGACCCCATACCCTTTAGCTCAGCTTATCTTCCCCCCAGCCCTAAATGGCTCTCCCCAGTAACCATTAATCCACTTTATGTCTCTATGGATTTGCTTGTTATAAACATCTCATATAAATAGAGTCATACAGTGTTTAGTTTTTTGTGACTTGTTTATTTCTCTTAGCATATTTGCAAGATTTGTTCATGTTATAGCATGTGGATGTACTAGATTTTGTTTATTCATAGTTGGTGGACATTTGGGTTGTTTCTACTCTTTGGCTGCTATGAGTAATGCTGCTACAAGCATTCATGTGGAGACATGTGTTTTCATTTCTCTCGGGTATATACCTAGGAGTTTTCCCATTATTTGGAGGTGAATTCAGACATCATCTTTAAATATTTAAGTGTGCCTCTCTCTAAGACGGGACTCTGAAAAACAACCACAATATCATTATGACACCTAAAATAGTTAATGTTAATTGCTTAGTGTGATCAGATGGGTCGGGGGATACATTTTGACAGGATTTCCTGATGGATTAGATGTGCTCTTTGTGTGTGTGTGTGTGCGTGTGTGTGTGTGTGTGTGTGACAGAGAGAGAGAGAGAGAGAGAGACAGAGAGAGAATCAAAAAAGACTTGACAGCTGGAGGATGGATTTGCCATCAGCTGATAACAGAGGCGGCCTTGGGTAGATCTGAGTTTTGGGGACTGTCGGGGGTCTTAGAGAGGTTCGTTTTGAGAGGACTACTAGATAACCAAGTAGAAATGTTGAGTTTGATAAATGAACGTGGAGTTTAGAAAAGAGGTCTAATTAAGCATCAAGATTGGAGTTCAAGGCATGAGACTGGATAGAATTCCTGCAGGAGCGAATGTAGTTACAGAGGAGAAGATGTCCTAGGACAGAGCCCTGGGGCACCCCAACATGAAGGGTGGGAACCCAGTGAGAGTGCCTGGGCAGGAGTAGCCAGCAAGATAGGGAGGAAACCAGGAGAAGGGGCTGTTCTGGAAGCCAAGGGTGGAGTGCAGTGGCGCAATCTCAGCTCACTGCAACCTCCACCTCCTGGGTTCAAGCAATTCTCCTGCTTTGGCCTCCCGAGTAGCTGGGACTACAGGCGCGTGTCATGTCACCACACCCTGCTAATTTTTTTTTTTTTTTTTTTTTTTTTTTGAGACGGAGTCTTGCTTTGTCGCCTAGGCTGGAGTGCAGTGGCACAATCTCGGCTCACTGCCAGCTCCGCCTCCCGGGTTCACGCCATTCTCCTGCCTTAGCCTCCCGAGTAGCTGGGGCTACAGGCGCCCGCCTCCACGCCTGGCTAATTTTTTATATTTTTAGTAGAGACAGGGTTTCACCGTGTTAGCCAGGATGATCTCGATCTCCTGACCTCATGATCTGCCTGCCTCGGCCTCCCAAAGTGCTAGGATTACAGGCGTGAGCCACCGTGCCCGGCAATTTTTCTTTTTTTTTTTTTTTAGTAGAGGCAGGGTTTCACCATGTTAGCCAGGATGGTGTCTATCTCCTGACCTTGTGATCGGCCTGCCTCGGCCTCCCAAAGTGCTGGGATTACAGGCATGAGCCACCGCGCCCTGCCAGACATTTTAATGTCACAGTTCTGGAGACTAGAAGTCCAAAACCAAAGAGTTAGCAAGCCCACACCCTCAAAGGCTCTAAGAGGGCGATCCTCCCTTGACTCTCCCAAGCTTCTGATGGCCCCATTTATTCCTGGGCTTGTGGCTGCTTCACTCCAGTCTCCGAGGCAGTCCCGACATGGCCTCCTCCCCTTGCATCTCCCTCTGGCTTCTCTCTTCTGTCTCTCATAAAGACACTGGTTGTTGGATTTAGGGCCCACCCACGTCACCCAGAATGATCTCATCATGAGATCCTACATCTTCAAAGACCCTTTTCCTAAATCGCATTTATATGTTCCAGGGGTTGGAACATGGGCATGTCTTTTCGCGGGGCTACCATTCAGCCTACTACACTGGATGAGGGGCCGATACCCTCCACTTCTCCTGCTTGGAGGTGTGTAGGGAGTCAGGATTCCCAGCATACTGACATCTCCCTCCACAAACAGTCCTCTTGTGACTCTCCCACCTCTGGTGAAATTCATCTGTTTCCAGCCTGGAGATAGGCCTTTCCAAGTCCCACATGGGTGGTACAGCACCTCCCTTTGGAATGGGAGTATCTGCTGCCCCTTAGACTGAAAACCCACTTTAGCATCCTGATACACTAGGCGAATTGTCAGCATTCTGTTTAAAGTGTAGCCCCAGAACTCATAGGCTCGTTCTGGTGGGTAAGGATGTGGGTCTCCTGTGACTCCCCTGCTGCCTTTCTCTTTCAGCCCCTGCCCTGTTGGATGAGCAGGCACCTCTGGAAGAGCCAGCTGTGTGAGATGGTGCAGCCCAGTGGTGGCCCGGCAGCAGATCAGGACGTGCTGGGTGAAGAGTCTCCTCTGGGGAAGCCAGCCATGCTGCACCTGCCTTCAGAGCAGGGCGCTCCTGAGACTCTCCAGCGCTGCCTGGAGGAGAATCAAGAGCTCCGAGGTGAGGAAAGAGTCAGGGGATCCGACCCTGCTGAGGGGAAGGCATCTTCTCCCCACCTGCACCTCTGTGTTTCCTGGGCCTGGGGTGGGGATGTGCTGCCTTCCCTCTTGGTTTCAGGAAGTACACTCTGAGATGCAGATTAGCAGGGAGGAAGTTTAGAGTGCTCTCAGGACCAGTACTGGGAAGGGAAAGGAGGGACAGTGGAAGAAGCCGGGGTGGGCAGAGGGAGAAGCACGCTGCCGGGTAGGCTCCAGGACAGCCTTGTTGGACCTTACAGGGAGCTCTGGAGCTGGAATGAACCTTCCAGGTTGGACCAACATGTCCAGGCCTCTGTGTCCCTGCACTGAGCACTCGTGAAGTACTGTCCATCCTGGGACAGGGCAGAGTCGGCCCTGGGAAGAGGCGTGGTCTGCCCAGAGAGGGGGTGGGGCCTGTCCTGGAAATGGGCGGGGCATGCCCTGGTAGAGGGGCGTGGTCTGTCTTGGGAAGGAAGGCGTGCGGCCCCCACAGGCAACATTCCTCTGGGGCAGTCCCTGCGCACACCTCAGCGGAGGTGAAGGCTGACTTCCCACATTCAGCGGCTGGGACTGGGGAGTTCTCTCCTAGGCTGCCATCTGGGCGCCCCTCACCCTCGGTGCTGCTCAGCTCCAGGTCGTCGTGGGTTCAGGGCTCAGCTGCACGCTCCTGCCCGCGCCCTGGGCGTGATGGCACCCCCAGCCCCTGCCATTCTTCCCCCTCGCCCCCTCTCCCCACCATTGCTCTGCATTGCCCTGGGTTAGCCCAGGGGTGCCAGGTGGCTCCCCACCATACACTCTTGCCTTTCTGCTGCGGCGGCCTTCTAAACCGCCGGTCCCAGAGCTGCAGGGAGGGGCGGCACAGACTCCCCACGTGGCTCATTGTGTGTGGTGGGGCCTGTAGCCCCTTTTGCTTCACCCTTTGGTTCCTGCTGGGGACTCAGGCCAAAGTGTCCACCCCATCGTGGAGGACAACACCCCTTCCTTGCGGGAGTCATCCCTGAGCTGGCACCTCAGTTGTGTCTTCAGTTGGCTCTCCGTGTCCTGGCTGGCTGGCTGGCAGCTCCTGGGCGAGGTGGCATGTGCTGTGACTAGTAGAGGCCGCTATCATGGGCCCACTCCCCTGCCTTCTTTGCTGGACTGTGGTCCAAGATGTTATGTGGGGCTCTGTGCTGACAAGTCACATACTCTGTAGGCTTCAGAGAGTGGCTCTGGCTAACACCCTGTGAGAAGGGACAAGACCCATGCCTGGATGTGTCGCCTCTTCCTGTCACGGCAAATCACCTTTCCTTCCATGGAGGAAGGGGTCAGTGCAGTCAGCTTGCTGTCAAGGGGCTGCTTGGTCTGCTCGACAGCGAAGCTGAATTGAAGAGGCCCTGCTGGAGCACGGAGACCCAACACAACCTGCCTGCCCCAGGACAGGGTCCCCCACCTCAGTGCTATCGGCACCTGGAGCTGGAGAATTCTCTTGTGCATTGTGGGTTGTGGAGCAGAGTCCCTGGCCTGTACCTGCTAGATGCCAGTAGCACCTGTCCTGTTGTGTCAGCTAACAATATCCCCAGATATTTATTGCAGAATGACCCCTGGGCGGATACAGTTGTCCCTGGTGAGACCCACTGTATTGAGATCTTCAGAGCACTGGTGCACAGAGAGGTGACAGCTAGACTGAGGGCCTCTGCTCATCCCCAGGAGAGTGCTCTGTTGAGGGGGACTTGAGGGTGAGTGTTGCAGGCCAGCCGTGCTTCCCTTCCAGGCTGTGTGTTCAGCGCAGCAGCTTCCCCCGGGCTTCAGGGGCACAGGGAGGCCTCAAGGCTGTATTGACTCCCCTTGCTCTGCCTGACCTGAGCTTTGTGGGTGGCAAGTGAAACTTGTGTCAGGCCCTGGGCCAAGCCCCCAAGGGCCCAAAAGATGTCTGTCCCGGAAGATGTACATGCTTATGTTTATGGAGGAAGCTGTATTTAGAATGTTTAGGGGGAGATTCACAGAAGAAATTGCATGTCTCTAGTGTGTGACTCCACTTATGAGACATGTCCAGAAGAGGCCAATCTGCAGAGGCAGATGCAGATGAGGAGGGGCCTGGGGAGTGACTGCTAATGGGGTCCCGGAACTGTTCTGGAATTAGATAGTGCGGATGGTTGCGCAACCTGATGGACACGCTGAAAACTGCTGAATTAGTTAAAATGGTGAATTTGATGTCATGTGAATTTTACCTCAGTTCAAAACATTTTTTAAAAGACAAGTTGCCAGCCAGGTGCAGTGGCTCATGCCTGTAATCCCAGCACTTTGGGAGGCCGAGGCGGGGGTATCACCTGAGCTCAGGAGTTTGAGACCAGTTTGGCCAACATGGTGAAACCCCATCTCTACTACAAAAATTAGCCAGATGTGGTGGCAGGCACCTGTAATCCCAGCTACTTGGGAGGCTGAGGCAGGGAGAATTGCTTGAATCTGGGAGGTGGAGGTCGCAGTCAGCCGAGATCGCACCACTGCACTCCAGCCTGGGCGACAGAGTGAGACTCTGTCTCAAAAAAAAAAAAAAGACAAGTTGCAGATGAGCTGAGCTTTGGGCAGAGCCAGTGGGATTCTAATGGGGGTTGGATGTTGTGCTCATCAGCAAGCAACAGTTAGTTGGTTGAGGGTTTTGATCACGGGGTAGCTACTGCCTTCCCCATTTTATCCAGCTCTGTAGTTGCTATAAAGTTGCTAGAACCTTGGCATATCACTTATCAGTTTTGTCACCTCAGATGGCTCCTTCACTGCTTGGGGTGTCTCCTGGGTGTGGGGCTCTCCTTCCTGTGGCCTCTGCTGACTGCCTGGCGATGGCATATGCTCTGGTGAGGGGAGGACCAGCGGTTTTTCCTGTTTGTTTTCTGCTTTCTCGTTTAACCCTCCTCGTCTTGTGAGATGAATGTTGTTGTCTCTGTTCACTATGCAGATGAGGACTTTGAGTCTCAGAGACACCACTAACTTGCCTGGTCCAAGACTTCTGGGCCTCTCAGGCTGCAGCCATCAATGCTGCAGTGACGTTTGCCTGGGAGGCTGACCCTGGGAGTCTGCAGGCGTATTAGGACCCCCTGATCCAGAAGACAGCAGAGATGTAGGCCAGGAAGGACCACTACCGAGCATCTGAGGGCAGGCACACCTCAGACTGACCAGAATACAAATGAATTCGAGTCACTTACAAAGAAAGTGGCATAAGGCCAGGCACACTGGCTCATGCCTATAATCCCAGCACGTTGGGAGGCCGAGGTGGGAGGATCGCTTGAGACCAAGAATGTGAGACCAGCCTGGACAACATAGCAAGATCTTGCCTCTACAAAAGTAAAAATTCAAAAAAGTGGCATTTGACACTTTTTTTTTTTTTTTAATTGAGATAGTTTCACTCTGTTCCCCAGGCTGGAGTGCAATGGTGTGATCTCGGCTCACTGCAACCTCCACCTTCCAGGTTCAAGTGATTCTCCTGCCTTAGCCTCCCAAGTAGCTGGGATTACAGGTGTGCGCCACCACGCCCAGCTAGTTTTTGTATTTTTATTACAGACGAGGTTTCACCATGTTGGTCAAGCTGGTCTGTAGCTCCTGACCTCAGGTGATCCACCCACCTCGGCCTCCCAAAGTGCTGGGATTACAGGCATGAACCACTGTGCCTGGCCGACACATGCTATTAAGTGAAGCTGATGTGTTTGGTATTGTTTTCTTGTAGAAAGTGAGGGGCATTTGTGTAATGGATTTTGGAAGTGTTTAAAGAAACAAAAGGGAGTGTTGAGACGCCATCCACCCCTGCGAGAAGCTGCATTGGTATTATGGGGGGGAGGGGCACCAGGATGGGTGGCCCCACTTCTGGCCTCTGACTTCCTGAGCCTCAGGCCCATGTGGGCCCAGGCAGGGCCCAGCAGGCCGGGCTGCCCAGCTCCCCTCCACTATCCCCTCTGCCACCAGATGCCATCCGGCAGAGCAACCAGATGCTGCGAGAGCGCTGCGAGGAGCTTCTGCATTTCCAAGCCAGCCAGAGGGAGGAGAAGGAGTTCCTCATGTGCAAATTCCAAGAGGCCAGGAAACTGGTGGAGAGACTCAGCCTGGAGAAGCTCGACCTGAAGAGGCAGAAAGAGCAGGCTCTGCGGGAGGTAGAGCACCTGAAGAGATGCCAGCAGGTAGCCGGGGCAGGGCCAGGTTCTGAAAACCCATGGTGACGCCAGTGTTCCACGAGGGAACTCGTGGTCGGGGTCTCCCAAAGCACCCTGGGGCTCAGTGCTGTGCTGGGAGGGCTCAGAACTCAGAAAAGCCGTCACACTCTGCGTTCCGGTTTATTACAAGGAGAGGACACAGGTCACGGTGAGCGAAGGCTCAGGGTGCACAGGACAGGCTCCAGGAGAGACCAGGCGTGAGCTTCAGTGGCTCCTCGCCCAGGGCACAACAGGTGTTGTGCCGACAGCACCTGTTTCTTTCAGCAACAGTGTGGGACAGCATGCACGGAGTCATAACTAGGGAAGCTCACCCCAGCCGTGGCGGCCAGGGTTTCCATGGGGGGTGGGCTGTGTAGGCGTGGAGCGCCTGTGTGGCCAACCCTGGTCACTCGGGCTACAGCCACCAGAGGTCCAGCTGTGTGGCCCAGGGCTCCCCCATAAATCGTGTGGTTAGCACAGACCCCCTGGTTTCAGGGCCTTTGTGTGTGGGCTTGGCTGATTGCAGGATCCTGGCGATGTTAGTCAGGAAGGGGCTGTGCTGCCTTTGAGGGGCAAGGTGGGGAGAAGTGGTGGAGAGGAAACTTGCTGGCGGGTACCTGGCACTTGCCACAGCCAGGTTCCGCTCCCCTGGGGAAAGGCGTGGATGGTGGGCTGTGCACGCCACTCCACTCAGGCCTTGGAGCGCCTGGCTTAAGGTGTTGATTTCCTGTGTGGGAAGTGGATGAGTTTTCTACAGCTGCCGTGACCAAGCACCACAGACTTCGGCGAGGCCGAAGCCCCAGAAACGTGTGGCCTCCCGGTTCCGGAGGCCTGGAGGCTGAGCTAGCGGTGGTGTCCCCAGGGTGGGCTCCCGGCCAGGGACATGAGGGAGCGGCCTTCCAGGCCTCTCCCCGGCGCTGGGGGCCCCCGGCGGCGCCTCTCCAGCCTCCGCCTCCGTCATCCCGTGGCCTTGTCCCCGCGGGCCTCTGTGCCTGTCCTCCTCTTTTGACAAGAACACCGGAGATACACAAAGATACACAAAAGCGGGCCTTTGTTCAAGCTGGGAAAAGAGATTTTCTTCAGAAACCCCCGCTCACGGGGGGAGAGAGCTGAGCTCCGTTCCCGCCCCAGCAGAGGCGGCATGGCCTTGCGAAGGGAGGATGAGGGAGTCGGGAGGGGGCGAGTGGAGGCTCAGGTGAAAGATGACGGGGCAGCCAGCGTCCGTGCCACGAGGCCAGCCGTGTGTGGGAGCTGCCGGTGCTTACCAAGGTTGGGATTCTTCCCTCCCGTGGAGACTGGGAGACCGGGCCCCGTGCCTCCTGAGGTTTCCATTTCCAAGGAGTGGCTGCGGGGCCCTCGGGAAAGACCCTGGGTTGTGGGTGCTACACAGATGTCTCAAAGGGACAGGCTAAGCCCTTGCTAGTAAATGCTGTAAGCAAGGGAGGTCAGGTGTTGGCCGGAACAGACAGTAAATGCTTTGGACAGCCCTGAGCGTTTCCAGACGGGAACTCACTCAAAA
>NW_020257627.1:0-43962 GCF_003255815.1 Theropithecus gelada
TGTGTATGATGTGTGAAGTGTGTGTGTATGATGTGTGAAGTGTGTGTATGATGTGTGGAGTGTGTGTGGTGTGTATGATGTGTGGAGTGGTGTGGTGTGTATGATGTGTGGAGTGTGTGTGTATGATGTGTGGAGTGTGTGTGTATGATGTGTGGAGTGTGTGTGTTTTGTGTATGATGTGTGGAGTGTGTGTGCATGATGTGTGGCACATTGTGTATGATATGTGGAGTGTGTGTGTATGATGTGTCATGTGAAGTATGTGTGTGGTGTGTGATTAGCATATGTGTGGCATGTGTGGTGTGTGTATGTGTGGCATGTGGAAGTGTGTGTCTGTGTTATGTAGTGTGTGTACGTACATTCTTCTGAGGAGAGGGTTCACTGTTTTCCTCAAATACCCAAAACAAACAGCAAAGAGCCTTGGCGTTAGGATAAGATGGAGAACTTGGCACAGGTAGACCAGGGTTATCTTTCTGCCTGATTTAAAGATCTGATCTTTTTGGGTAGATAGCAGCATATGCCTGGAGTTATAAATTGCAACTTGGCTTTACAGTGTGTCTTTCGTCAGTTCAGACTGCTATAACGAAATACCATCGCCTGGGTGGTTTATAAACAACAGGCATTTATTCCTCACATTTCTTTTGTTTGTTTGTTTGCTTGTTTTTTTTGTGTTTTTTTTTGAGATGGAGTCTCATTCTTTTGCCCAGGTTGGAGTGTAGTGGCACAATCTGGGCTCACTGCAGCCTCCGCCTCCCAGGTTCAAGCGATTCTCCTGCCTCAACCTCCCTGATAGCTGGGATTACAGGTGCACGCCACCACCCCCGGCTAATTTTTGTATTTTTAGTAGAAACAGGGTTTCACCATGTTGGCCAGGCTGGTCTTGAACTCCTGACCTCAGGTGATCCACCTGCCTCAGCCTCCCAAAGTGCTGGGATTATAGGTGTGAGCCATCGTGCCTGGCCTAGTTCTCACATCTCTAGAGATTGGACAGTGCAAGATCAGGGCACCAGCAGACTCAGTGTCTAGTGAGGGCCTGCTTCCTCATAGACAGCCATCTTCTCACTGTAACCTCACATGGTGGAGGGGTCTTTCTCAGGCTCCTATTAGAGGGGCACTAATCCCCTGCACCAGGGCTCTGCCCTTGAGAGCTAATCACCTCCCAAAGACCCCCTAATAACCCTTACCTTGGGGTTAGGATTTCAACAGGCTGGGTGAGGTGGCTCATGCTTGTAATCCCAGCACTTTGGGAGGCCGAGTTGGGCAGAACTCCTGAGCTCAGGAGATCAAGATGGCAAAACCCTGTCTCTACTAAAAATACAAAAATTAACCGGGTGTGGTGGCACACACCTGTAGTCTCAGCTACTCGGGAGGCTGAGGCAGGAGAATCGCTTGAACCCAGGAGGCAGAGGTTGCAGTAAGCTGAGATCCTGCCACTGCACTCCCAGCCTGGGCGACAGAGTGAGACTCCGTCTCAAAAAAAAAGAAAAGAAAAGAAAAAAAAAGAAAAATCTTAGCTTGGGCTTGGGCTGCCTGCTGTGCTGGGAAGCTCCCATCAGGACCCATGCGGATGGTGTCTCTCTCAGCATTCCCTTCCCCGATTCCCTTTTTATGCCTCTTTCCTTGTTCATCTGACTCCCTCATTCTTCCTTCTTCTCTTTTCTTCCCTACCCAGACATAGCAAAGAATGGAGTAGGTTCCGAGACACCCATGAGCACTGCTGAGTGGACATACCATCCTGTCAGTGCCCCGAGAACCAACATTCACAGTCCACCCAGCACTGACAACAGTGTCTGGTACATCACAGGGCTCAACAAATAGGGATTGAATTGTGGTCTCTGACTCTCATTGCCCTCATTTTCTACCTTATTTTCTACAGTATTGTACCTATTCTCCGTGTCTCTGATGCTGCCTCATTCTAATGAGGCAGGGCAGAGAAGTAAATGGATTGGCATGTGGCTGGATAGATTTTTCTGTTCTCTATTTCTCAGCTGGCACACAAGACCTTCCTTTCACAATCTGACCTCCAGCCACATCTCCCGCACTCGACTTGAACCTACCCCAAATACTTTTACCCAAACGTGCTATTCTTGTCCTCTGATCTTTTGTGCCTGCTGTTTTTTTGGGTTTTGTTGTTTGTTTATTTGTTTTGTTTTGTTTTGTTTTTCTTTTGAGAGGGAGTCTGGCTGTCACCCAGGTTGGAGTGCAATGGCATAATCTCAGCTCACTGCAACCTCCACCTCCCAGGTTCAAGAGATTCTCCTGCCTCAGCCTCCCAAGTAGTTGGGACTACAGGCATGCACCTGTAACCATGTAACCATGTAATCATGCCTGGCTAATTTTTCTATTTTTAGTAGAGACGAAGTTTCGCCATGTTGGTCAGGTTGGTCTCAAACTCCTGACCTCAGGTGATCTGCCTGCCTCGGCTTCCCAGAGTGCTGGGATTACATGTGTGAGCCACTGTGTCTGGCCCTGCTGTTTTATTTGTCTGGAATGTGCCACCACCCACTCGGGGAACTCCTATCTTTCAAGACTGGTTAAAGTACTAGCTTCTTCATGACCCACCAGACCCCAAACAGTTAACCACCATACCCTGCTGCTTCCCCTGCACCTTATACACCTTCGCTTTAGTACTTCCTTCCCTCTCTTGCAATCCTATGTAAATGCTTGGCTACCCTACCAGATTAGCACTACTTGGGAGGAGGAACCAGATCTTCCTTTTTGAATCCGTTGGACTCAGAGGCAGTAGCATGCTTGAGCTAGCTCCTACCAGCTCAAGGGAGCTCGTGATGTGTAGCTCTTCCCAACTCTGCGTTCAGTTATATCACATTAGCAGCTTGAAATTGGCCATGGAATTTTGTCCCATTGACCATAGCATTTTGTCCCCTGGAAGCTGACAAACGCTACAAATCGAGGCATCCCCACAACCAAAGCTGATTTACTGATTACACTGATACAGTTAAAGGCATTCAATAAATTGGCATCCAGTAGATTTTGTTTTTGTTTTTTGAGACAGAGTCTTGCTCTGTCGCCCAGGCTGGAGTGCAGTGATGCGATCTCGGCTCACTGCACTCTCCACCTCCCAGGTTCAAGCAGTTCTCCTGCCTCAGCCTCCTAAATAGCTGAGATTACTGGCGTGCACCACCACGCCTGGGTTTTTTTTTTTTTTTTAGATGGACTCTCGCTCTTGTTGCCCAGGCTGGAGTGCAATGGTGCAGTCTCAGCTCACTGCAACCTACACTTCCCAGGTTCAAGCAATTGTCCTGTCTCAGCCTCCCGAGTAGCTGGGATTACAGGTGGCTGCCACCACACCCAGCTAATTTTTTTGTATTTTTAGTACAGATGGGGTTTCACCATGTTGGCCTGGCTGGTCCTGAACTCCTGACCTCAGGTGATCCTCCCATCTTGGCCTCCCAAAGTGTTGGGATTACAGGCGTAAGCCACTGCACCCGGCCACATCCAGTAAATTTTGAATGGGCAAATGCTTTGTGCTCTGGAAAATTCCCCCAAATTAAAGTCAGCTACTTTTTACTCATATGGGTAAATGACTTTCATTGACCTGCTTTTCTATATTCTCCTGCCATTGGTTAGGGCCTAGCCTTTGAATTTAACACACTAGGACTTTAAAAATTAATATGCACCAGAATAACTTGAGGACACTAGTGAAAATGCATATTCTGGCCAGGTGCAGTGGCTCACGCCTGTAATCCCAGCACTTCGGGAGTCCAAAGTAGGCAGATAGTTTGAGCTCAGGAGACTGGCCTGGGCAATGTGGTAAAACCCCATCTCTACCAAAAAATACAAAAAAAAAAAAAAAAAAAAAAAATTAACCAGGTTTGGTGGTGCATGCCTGTAGTCCCAGCTACTTGGGAGACTGAGGTGGGAGAATCACTTGAGCCTGGGGAGGTTGAGGCTGCTGTGAGTCATCGCACCACTGCACCCCAGCCTAGGTGACAGCAAGACCTTGTCCCAAAAATTAAATAAATAAATAAATAAATAAATAAATAAATAAATGACTTTTAAAAATGCATATTCCTGGGCCTGCCCTTAGCAATTCAGATTCATAGGAATCTGCATTTTATCAAGAAGCCTAAGTGGTTATCATGAAAGGTGAGCACACTAAAATACTTTGACCTTTATGCCAGCTTTCTTCTCCATGGTTTAAGGAGTCCTGACAGATAGCAACAATGAAAAAGTTTAGGACAGGCGTGGTGGTTCACACCTGTAATCCCAGCACTTTGGGAGGCCTAAGCGGGTGGATCGCGAGGTCAGGAGATCGAGACCATCCTGACCAACATGATGAAACTCCATCTCTACGAAAAATACAAAGATTAGCTGGGCGTGGTGGCAGGCGCCTGTAGTCCCAGCTACTCAGGAGGCTGAGGCAGAATCGCTTGAACCCGGGAGGTGGAGGTTGCAGTGAGCTGAGATAGCACCACTGCACTCCAGCCTGGCGACAGAGTGAGACTCCATCTCAAAAAAAATGTTTAAAATCCTCATTTTGACATTCGCGTCAGCCACCCTCCTTCCCCTTCCACCAACCCTTAACTGGAGCTCTCTGCAGTTTGACTGTCACCCTCTCTGCTCTCCCCTGGCAGAGGCTTAAGGGGAGACAAGTGGCCAGGGAGATGGACAGAGAAGGCAAAGGCGTGGGTGATGCGTGCTCACAGATGAGCAGTTAGTTGTGTGAGCCCAGGAGCTTCAGGGTGGGGGTAGCAGCAGCAAGTCATGGGTAGTTGTGCCAGGGTTCCCACGAAGCAGAAGAGCAGGGCAGTGATCACAGCGTAAAAGAGCACTGGGTCAAGTCCAGAGAGGAAGGCTAAGGGGAACATCATAGACCAGGTGGCAGTGATCAAGCAGCTCAAGCAGGAGGCTTCAGGCCAAGGCCAAGGTCCTGGCAGGCAGGATGAGCCCCAGATCTGGAGAAATGTACACAAGAGTGCTTGTCCTCGGGCAGAGGCTGTTTGCCTGCTGCTCTCCTAAATGTGCTTTATGACCTTCCAGTCATGGGCGGCAGGGGACTCTGCGGGGACAGCTTTCTCCCAGCTGGGGCAGGACCTGGAATCCAGGCCTCCCTCCAGCTCCTTGCAGTCAGTAAAGCATGTTAGCTCCTCTTCTGTTCAGGCTCTCTAGAAACTGGGTGTGGGGCAGGGCCCCTGTGACCCCTCAGCCCTGAAGGGCAAGCTCTTTTTTTCTCCAGGAAATGGCCAGTGATGAACTGAGGGAGTTGAGGAATGCCATGACCCAGGAGGCCATCCGTGAGCACCAGATGGCCAAGACCGGTGGCACCACCACTGACCTCTTCCAGTGCAGCAAATGCAAGAAGAAGAACTGCACCTATAACCAGGTATGGACAGTGAGGGGATGGGCTGGAGGCGCTGGCGGCCGCAGGGGCAGACAGATGGAAAATCAGAGAGAAGCTTAGGGAAGAGCCAGAGGGGAGAAAGGGTTAAAACTCTCTAAGCTTGGCCGGGTGCAGTGGCTCACGTCTGTAATCCCCGCACTTTGGGAGGCCAAGGTGAGTGGATCACCTGAGGTCAGGAGTTCGAGACCAGCCTGGCCAACATGGTGAAACCCCATCTCTACTAAAAATACAAAAATTAGCCAGGCATAGTGGCACATGCCTGTAATCCCAGCTACCCTGGAGGCTGAGGCAGGAGAATCACTGGAACCTGGGAGGCGGAGGCTACAGTGAGCCAAGATTGCACTACTGTATTCCAGCCTGGGCGACAGAGTGAGACTCTGTCTCAAAACAAACAACAAAAAAAAAACCTCTCTAGGCTGGGCCAGCTCAGTGGCTCACACCTATAATCTCAGCACTTTTGAGAGGCCGAGGCAGGCAGATAGCTTGAACCTGGGAGTTTGAGTGCAGCCTGGGCAACGTGGTGAAACGTCATCTTTACTAAAAATACAAAAATTAGCCAGGCTTGGTGGTGCATGCCTGTAGTCCCAGCTACTAGATGCGAGGGGGAATGGGTGGTGATGAGGCATGAGAATCACTGGAGCCCAGGAGGTTGAGGCTCGAGTGAACTGAGGCTGCAGTGAGCCGTGATTGCACCACTGCACTCCTGCCTGGGTGACAGAACGAGACCCTGTCTCAACAAAACAAAGAAAACCTTAAAAACTCTCCAGGCTGCAGAGAGAAGGGTGAGCCTTGGTACACTAACATGATGCATCTGTGGCTTCTGGACAATGTTCTGAGTTTAGAATCATCCCACTATGTGTCTATGAGGCATGGTCAGTGTGTTCTCGTCTGCCCTGAAGTGACAAGAAGAAGAATCAGACTCATGGCGGCTGAAGAGTCCCAGACAGTTGAAAGGGAACTTGGCAATGTGAAACCCAGCTCCCTCATTACACACCCAGGGAAACTGAGGCCCACACAAGCCACAGATGGGCTTTTTAGCCTTGCCCAAGGTGGGCAGGCTAGTGTCAGAGATAGTAATAAACCAGATCCAGACCTTTCTGCCTGCAATCCAGCTAACTTGGTCAATAAAGCCTAAGGGCTTTAGCTCTGATTCCTACAGTTGAAGACAATTGCCTTGGCATGGGGAACTTGGGAAGGCTGTGGAGGCCCCTTCCTTTTTTTTTTGAGATGGAGTCTCGCTCTGTCGCCCAGGCTGGAGTGCAGTGGCCGGATCTCAGCTCACTGCAAGCTCTGCCTCCCGGGTTTACGCCATTCTCCTGCCTCAGCCTCCCGAGTAGCTGGGACTACAGGCGCCCGCCACCTCACCCGGCTAGTTTTTTGTATTTTTTTAGTAGAGACGGGGTTTCACCGGGTTAGCCAGGATGGTCTCGATCTCCTGACCTCGTCATCCACCCGTCTCGGCCTCCCAAAGTGCTGGGATTACAGGCTTGAGCCACCACGCCCAGCGAGGCCCCTTCTCTTAAAACCAGAGAATGGCCTCCTCTTTCTGGGTTGCACATGGTACGCCCTTACAGCACAAATATCCTTGGATTCTCACTGGCGTCTAGTTATTCTAGAACTCTATTCAGAGTTCTCCGTCTGTTCGGCACACACCATTTATCAAGGGCACCTTGCCTGCGGCATTCTGTGGCCAGGGCAGAAATGCAGTCAGCCTTGTCATTCTGGAGGAGTCCCTTGGAGAATTCCAGGTCTGGAATTCGGAGATGTTTGTGCAAGCTTCTGCTCTCTCCCAAGCACCTTTCCATGTGGAGTGATGCACTTCCTGTGCCTCACTTCTTTCTAGAAGTAAACTGCCCACTAGCAAAGTTTTCTTTCTGCTTGTCACTGCTATCCCGTGACCAGGCTGCGCTAAGCTGTGTACGCCTGGCAGACTGCTGGGCTGCTGGGGCTCACTCAAGGAGGGTGGTGGGCATAACTCGTCCCACACCACAGATTCCCAGCTGACATCATTCATATCTGATTGTCAGCAAAGTAATGACTTGCTACATGTCATGGCCAGCCAAGGTCGGCCTTAGGAAACCAGAACAGGAGCTGTTAAATCTGGAAATGCCAGGGCTTTACTGTGGGATACCCGGTTCCTGCACCTGAATGATGAGGCTAAGAGGATGAGAAAACATAATATTAAATAGTCCCAAAGATATTTAGGTCCCTTTTCCTCTCTGGGCCTCAGGTCTTCCACCAGTAAAATAAGGAAGATGAACTAGACCACTAAGCCTGCTTGCAGCCCACTCTAGTGAGTGTGTCCAGTAGGGTGTGTTCAGGGGTGAGTCAGGGAATACTTCCTGTAGGAGATAAGTCTTGAGGCAAGAGAAGAGAGATCTGTTATGAAAGATCAACAAGAGTGAAAGTCCAAATTAGCTGGGCATGGTGGTGGGCGCCTGTAATCCCAGCTATTCAGGAGGCTGAGGCAGGAGAATCACTTGAACCCAGGAGGCAGAGGTTGCAGTGAGCCGAGATGGCACCATGGCACTCCAGCCCGGGCAACAGAGCGAGACTGCAGTGTCAAAAACAAAACAAAACAAAAAAAAAAAAACAAACAACGACAACAACAAAAACAAAGAGTGAAAGTACAAAAGGCCAGGTTAAGCCAGTAAGATACTGGGAGTGAGCTGATGGACTGCCAGAGGAGAGGAAAGCATGATACTAATATTATGGAGCTGTCAGTGATAAGGAAATTGCCAACATGGGGTAGGAATATCAGTGCCAACCTCTGGGATTTGGACCTATTCCCAAAGACAGTGGGAGCCATGGCAGGTCCTAGAACAGCGAAGTGACTTCATGAGTCGTTCTTCTCTCTCTCTCAGGTGCAGACACGCAGTGCTGATGAGCCCATGACTACCTTTGTCTTATGCAATGAATGTGGCAATCGCTGGAAGGTCTGTTTGTTTATATATTTCCCCCTTCCCTGTCATCCACATACCTTGCCCGCATAAGGCATAGTATACCCACATCCCAGAAGGGGCCTTGTGCATGGCAGCGCTTGCCAGCCTGCACAGAGTAGGCCTGCAGAGCCAGAGATAGTGGCGGATTGCTGTTGGGGAGGTGGGAAGAGAACACACAGGCATGTTTTCATTTTAGAAGGGCACCAAGCTGGGGTGGGGGCAGCAGCCCACATTTTATCACAGGATGAGCAAGTCTGTCATTCGAGCACAGATGGAATTGGCTTCCTGAGATCCACAGAGGAGAGGAAAAACATTCTGCACTTGGACCACGCCTCTTTGGAAAGTGCTTCCACAGATGGTATTTCCTTTGAACCTGGCCACAGCCGGGGATGGGAAACAGGAAGGCTGAGCCCTGTCAGAAAGGAGTTGACCCTAAATGCCACCAGGTCATCCTTCCCTCCTAAGGAAGCTCTGGAAGTCTTACATTACCCAAGTCTGTAACTCAGACGCCCCAGCTCCTGCAAAGGCAGAAGTGTTGTTTTCAGGCATGGGAGCCAAGCAAAGACTCCTCCCAGAGTGCTCCTTCCTGCCAAGTCTCCTGAAGGAACAGAGTGTGGTCACGTGACTAATGTCAGTTTCCAACTGCTATCCGACTTGTATGTGCACCATGTGATGTCTGGGCCACCAGGCAGGCTACAGGTGCTCCAGAAGTTCTAAGGTACTTAGCAAGGAGTACAAGACAAGTCAGGATCCCTGGCTTCAGGTGCCATTCTGCGCTACTCACCCTGAGCGTGTTACTCACCTCCTTGAGCGAAAGAGGAATAATAATGCCTTTCTCCCAGGGTTGATGATGTAAGGATCATTTTGACATGAGGATTATTACGTATGCATAAACACTTTGCAAACAACTACGAGAATTGTTCCTTTATAATGTTATTCTTACTTTCAGACAGGGAAATTGAAATACAGAAATAGTTAATAAGCATAAAGCCACAGTTTGGAGCACTGAAAGCTGATGCTCCGACTTCCTGATCAATTCTTTTTCTTACTAAGGACCTCAGTAGTCCTTACTGGGGCCTCATTAGAACTGCCATATTTTTAAAGGTAAAAACCAGATGATTATGTATTTTTTCTTTTTTCACTTATTGAGCACTTAGGGATGGGGTCAGTATAGTGGCCTACTGGTTTAGAGCATGGGATTTGGCATCAGGCTCGAATCCTAGCTTTACCCCTTACAAAGTGACTTAGCTCAGTGCCTTGAACTCACTAAGCCTGGATTTCCTCATCTATAAAATGAGGGTATTCATATCTAGCCCACAGAGCTGTTTTGAGGATTAGAGAAGGTAACACATGTAAAGCATTAACAGGGCTTTGAGAGCTCATATGGCATCTTTGTCAAATTAGGAAAAGGTGTCCCTTCCTCCAGGTGACACAGCCTCATGCCAGGGTACAGAGCAAATAGAGCAGGGGCTAAGTTTCAGCCTCAGCTTGCCCCTTTGGCCAGGCTCTTTTGTGCAGTCAACAAATTATACAACCATACAAAAAAAAAAAGAAAAAAAAAAAAAGGCCCTGAGCACAGACATACCTGGTACATAAAACCACGATTCTTACTATTTTGGGTATGCCATCTATTAGTATTATGGGAGTTTGAGCAACTTGCTTAACCTCTCTGATCTGCTTCCTTACCTGTAAAATGGGAGTGATAGGCCGGGCATAGTAGCTCATACCTGTAATCCCAGCACTTTGGGAGGCCAGTGGATCACCTGAGGTCAGGAGTTTGAGACCAGCCCGACCAACATGGAGAAACTCTGTCTCTACTAAAAATACAAAATTAGCCAAGTGTGGTGACACATGCCTGTAATCCCAGCTACTCAGGAGACTGAGGCAGGAGAATCGCTTGAACTTGGGAGGCAGAGGTTATGGTGAGCCAAGATCTTGCCATTGCACTCCAACCTGGGTGACAAGTGAAACTCCGTCTCAGAAAAAAAAAAAAATTGGGAGTGATATTAGTGCCTACCTCACAGAGTGATTGTAAGGGGGAAATGAGTTAATACATGTTAATACTGCCTAGCATAGAGTAAATGCTCAATAAATGTAGCTCTTGTGATTTTGTTACTGTTAGAGAAAGGACATTCTGAATGCTCTAAATCCAGCTCCTCCTCCTTGATTCCTCCTAGTTGGAGGGACAGGATCCACTAGAGGTAACAACTACAGGCTTCTGAACACACTTCCAGATGGTCTCTGTTACCACGTGGGAGACTGAAAGTCTAACCAAGTTAGTAGTAGACTGTTAGGCTACTAACAGTCTAACCTGTTAGTAGTCATCCCAGTGATGTTCTTGATCATAAATTGAGAGCTCAGCACGTTCCTGGCACCGAATCGCCATTCATTTATTACCTGATATCATTCTCACATTCACCAGCATTATCAGCTCATTTTACAGGTGAGTGATATGTTCAAGATCACACAGCTAATAATGGCAGAGCTGGGCTTTGGACTCTGGTCTGTGTGGCTCCAGACACCACCTTCTTTTTCATATTCCCCCACAGCCTCCTTGGAGGATGCTGAGAAACCTTTCAAATTTTGTTGCCTTTCTGGTTTTGTAGTTCTGCTGATGGAACAGCCAGGACCGCCATGAACAAGGTGAGGAAGAACAAAGAGGAAGCGCTGAACTGTCTAAACTGGAGAAGCAATAAAAATTAAAGTGAAGGAAGATACTGAACTCTGAGTGGGGTGGTATGAGTTGGAGGAAGAATTCTCTTGCAAATTAATAATCAGTCATTAGAAACAATTGGTTAAGTGGGGAGCCTAATTGGAGTATGATGCTGAGAATCTTATTGATGAACCTCTTGTAGAAACTGCAGAGGACCAGGCACAGTGGCTCATGGCTGTAATATGCAAACTCCTGGAGACTGAGGTGGGAGAATCACTTGACCCCAGAAGTTTGAGTCCAGCCCAGGCAACATAGCAAGACCCCATCTCTACAAAAATAAAAGAAAAAGAAAAAATAAAACTGCAGTGCGTTAGACCTGAGGTGTCGTATCTTTGACGGTAGGCTGGCAGACCTTTGCTTTGAGTTCCTTCTCTCCCATTGGGATCTCCCAGCCTTTTTCTGAATTGAAAAATGCCAGATCAACACAAAGCTCACCCACCCCCCGACTTCAGAGTCACACATGCAGAACAGCTGATACACCGTTTGGCTTCAGCAGATATTACTTCCATACTATGTACTAGGTTGCAGCAAAAGTAATTGCGGTTTTTGCAATTACTTTTGCAGTAGCCTAATAGAAATATTTCTTCCCTACTCTTTCCTCATCTCTTCCCAAACTCTTTGCTATTCCCTGTTCACAGCTGGCTATGGGGGCCTTTGAGGACTCCAGATCATATCCCTCTAGGCAGGGAACAAATCCTCTTGAGCTGGGCTTTCTGAGTGAAGATTACAGCAGCACTCTGACTTCCATGGCCCCTTGAAAGTCCTGAGCCTCAGAACCCACCCAGGCCCTAGCAATGTGTCCCTCACAGCTCCATCTGTGACCTGAGCTTCACACGACATCTGCAGAGCACAGAGACTTTGCCATGCTTCTCCCATGATAATTATTGGCTTGCTTTTTTTGTTTTTGTTTTTCTTTTTTAGAGGCTGGAATGCAGTGGTGTGATCTCGGCTCACTGCAATTTCCACCTCCTAGGTTCAAGCAATTCTCCTGTCTTAGCCTCCTGAGTAGCTGGGACTATAGGTATGAGCCATCAACCCTGGCTAATTTTTTATATTTTTAGTAGAGACGGGTTTTTGCCCTGATGGCCAGGCTAGTCTCGAATTCCTGGGCTCAAGTGATCCACCCTCCTCGACCTCCCAAAGTGGTGGGATTACAGGTGTGAGCCACCATGCCTGGCCTTGGCTTGCTTTTGATGCTGACAGGAACTTTCGGTAAAGCTAGAAACTTCTAGAAAAGCCTTGGGGAAGCTGTTGGGGCAACTACAACCCAAGTTCCTCATATACCCTGGACATCATTTACTTTAGAATTGGTTACTGTCTTCTTCCTTCCATCCATAAGTGCCTTCTCCTGTAGATGAAGCCGGGAAATAAACTAGGTACAGGAGTCTTCCACCGTCTTTGACTTTTATTTATTTATTTCTATTTATTTATTTATTTATTTTTGAGATAGGGTCTCTCTCTGTCGCCCAGACTGGAGTGCAGTGGCACAATCTTGGCTCACCGCAACCTCCGCCTCCCAGGTTCAAGCGATTCTCCTGCCTCAGTCTCCTGAGTAGCTGGGATTACAGGCGCGCACCATTACCACCAGTTAGTTTTTGTATTTTTATTACAGACAGGGTTTCACCATGTTGGCCAGGCTAGTCTTGAATTCCTGACCTCAAATGATCCACCCACTTTGGCCTCCCAAAGTTCTGGGATTTAGCCACTGTGCCCGGCTTCATCTTTGACATTTTTGTTTCTGTTTGAGACGGAGTTTCTTGTTGCCCAGGTTGGGGTGAAATGGCACGATCTTGGCTCACTGTACCCTCCGCCTCCTGGGTTCAAGCGATTCTCCTGCCTCAGCCTCCTGAGTAGCTGGGATTACAGGCCCCCGCCACCACACCTGGCTGATTTTTTTTTTTTTTTTTTTGAGTCGGAGTCTCACTCTGTTGCCCACGCTGGAGTGCAGTGGCACAATCTCGGCTCACTGCAAGCTCCGCCTCCCAGGTTCACGCCATTCTCCTGCCTCAGCCTCCTGAGTAGCTGGGACTACAGGCGCCCGCCACCGCGCCCGGCTAATTTTTTGTATTTTTAGTAGAAACGGGGTTTCACCGTGGTCTCGATCTCCTGACCTTGTGATCCGCCCGCCTTGGCCTCCCAAAGTGCTGGGATTACAGGCGTGAGCCACCGCGCCCGGCTTTTTTTTTTTTTTTTTGTATTTTTAGTAGAGACGAGGTTTCACCATGTTGGCCAGGCTGGTCTTGAACTCCTGACCTCAGGTGATCCACCCACCTTGGCCTCCCAAAGTGCTGGGATTACAGACGTGAGCCACTGCACCTGGTCTGTCTCTGAGTTTTAAACAGTTAGATTTGGGATGAATCCCTTCCTTGGAAAGATCGAAAATCCTCTCACAGATGATACAACACAAAGAGCTCATAAATGGCAGAGCCAGGACACAGACCCAGGTCTTCTGCTTGCTATCATTGTGCCATAGGACATCCAGAGCTGGCCGGGCGCGGTGGCTCAAGCCTGTAATCCCAGCACTTTGGGAGGCCGAGACGGGCGGATCACGAGGTCAGGAGATCGAGACCATCCTGGCTAACTCGGTGAAACCCCGTCTCTACTAAAATAAAATAGCAAAAAACTAGCTGGGCATGGTGGCGGGCGCCTGTAGTCCCAGCTACTCGGGAGGCTGAGGCAGGAGAATGGCATAAACCCAGGAGGTGGAGCTTGCAGTGAGCTGAGATCGCGCGAGACTCCGTCTCAAAAAAAAAAAAAAAAAAAAAAAAAGAGATCCAGAGCTATACACAGCAATCAGCCCCTACCTTCCAGGAAGTCACAACCTGGCAGGGAAAGAAACCATAGGCACAGATTTCCACACCAGATGGGATGCGATAAATGCCACATACATCTGAGGGACCAATATTATCCACAGACGTGCAGGGGGGTGTTGCTTAGAAACCCAGATGTTTCTTTTTTTTTCTTTTTTTTTTTTTTTGAGACAGAGTCTCGCTTAGTCGCCCAGGCTGGAGTGCAGTGGCGCGATCTCGGCTCACTGCAAGCTCCGCCTCCCGGGTTCACGCCATTCTCCTGCCTCAGCCTCCCGAGTAGCTGGGACTACAGGCGCCCGCCGCCTCGCCCGGCTAATTTTTTGCATTTTTAGTAGAGACGGGGTTTCACCGTGTTAGCCAGGATGATCTCGATCTCCTGACCTCGTGATCCGCCCGCCTCGGCCTCCCAAAGTGCTGGGATTACAGGCTTGAGCCACCGCGCCCGGCCCCAGATGTTTCTTAAACTTTAATACAGGTGAGAGTTCACTGGGGATTGTACTGAAATGCAGATTCCAATTCAATGGGTCTGGGGTGTGCCTTGAGATTGTTCATTTCTTTCTTTCCTTTCTCTTTTTTTTTTTTTTTTTTTTTTTTTAAGACAGGGTCTCATTCTGTTGCCCAGACTCCAGACTGGAGTGCAGTAACGCCATCATGGCTCACTGTGGACTTGACCTCCTAGGGTCAGGCGATCCTTCCACCTCAGCCTCTGGAGTATCTGGGGCTACAGGCGTGCACCACCACACCTGGCTAATTTTTAATTTTTTTTTTTTTTTTTTTGAGACGGAGTCTCGCTCTGTAGCCCAGGCTGGAGTGCAGTGGCCGGATCTCAGCTCACTGCAAGCTCCGCCTCCCGGGTTCATGCCATTCTCCGGCCTCAGCCTCCCGAGTAGCTGGGACTACAGGCGCCCGCCATCTCGCCCGGCTATTTTTTGTATTTCTTAGTAGAGACGGGGTTTCACTGTGTTCACCAGGATGGTCTCGATCTCCTGACCTCGTGATCCGCCCGTCTCGGCCTCCCAAAGTGCTGGGATTACAGGCTTGAGCCACCGCGCCCGGCCTAATTTTTAATTTTTTATAGAGATAGGGTCTCCCTATGTAGTCGACGCTGGTCTCAAACTCCTGGGCTCAAGCAATCCTCCTGCCTCAGCCTCTCAAAGTGCTGGGATTACAGGCATGAGCCAGCGCATCCAGCTGATTTTTCATTTCTAACCCAATGCAGCTGGTCCACAGACCACACTTTGAGTAGGAAGGCCTTAGATGTCCAGATTTTTCTCTGTATTATCTAATCCTCCATCCAAATGTCTAGAAACCAAAAGCAGAACAAAAAGCAACCACTGTCAATTTAGTAAGTCCAATAAAGGTTACTTTTGTGTGAGTTTTGTTTTGTTTTGTTTCGAGACAGAGTCTTGCTCTGCTGCCCGGGCTGGAGTGCTCTGTCACCCAGGCTGGCGCGATCTTGGCTCACTGCAACCTCCATCTCCCGGGTTCAAGAGATTCTCCTGCCTCAGCCTCCCAAGTACTGGAACCCCAGTGCTGGAACCACCACACCCGGCTGATTTTTGTACTTTTAATAGAGATGGGGTTTCACCATGTTGGCCAGGCTGGTCTCAAACTCCTGACCTCAGGGGATCTGCCCGCCTCGACCTCCCAAAGTGCTGGGATTACAGGCATGAACCACCACGCCTGGCCTTGAGTGAGGCTTTTTTTTTTTTTTTTTTTTTTTTTTTGAGACAGAGTCTTGCACTGTCGCCCAGGCTGGAGTGTAGGGGCGCTATATCGGCTCACTGCAACCTCCACCTCCCGGGTTCAAGCAATTTTCCTGCCTCAGCCTCCCAGGCAGCTGAGATTACAGGCGCCTGCCACCACGCCTAATTTTTTTTTTTTTTTTTTTTTTTTTTTTTTTTTTTGAAATGGGGTTTCACCATGTTGGTCAGGCTGGTCTTGAACTCCTGACCTCATGATCCGCCCACCTCGGCCTCCCAAAGTGCTGGGATTACAGGTGTGAGCCACCGCGCCCAGCCAACCTTGGGTGAGTTTTTTAAACGCGGCACCTTGGGGCGATTTTCAGTAGTCACAATCTAAATATCCATTGTGTTTCCTGTGTCATAGCATAGGGATTTAGAGCACAGGAAAAAAAAAAAAAAAAAGAAGAAAACTGATCTTCACCCTCAATAACCTTACTGTTTACAAAGGAGATGAGTCAGATTAAACAGCAAAAGAACAAGTCAGCTCAAGTCCACACATCTATACAGTATACATTCACATTCACAAAATGACACAAAAGAGTATGAACAGGCTACAGACTGTCATCAGCAGGCGGCAAAACCCTCCCTGCAGGCCTTCCCGTGTCCACTCTGGATCCACTCCAATCCATGCTCTCCATGACAACTGACCGGAACTGGCTTTTCCACATTGTAAAACTGATCCTTAGAGTCTCCCACTCTACACTCCCATTTAAAACCCTCCTCCCCCCCTTCCCCCACCACTGCTCTTGGCAAGGTCTACAAGGCCCTGCAGGGCGGGCCTGTGCCTCGCCCGCCCCCGCACTTTGTGCTGCAATCACACTGGCCTTCTCTCAGTTCTTCACGACATGCTGTGCTCCTCCTTGTCACAGTCTTTCCACACGCTTTTGGCTGGAACACGTGGTTTAACCCCATCTCCTTCATAACCAAAGATGAAGAAGGTGCGAACTACAAGCGAGTTAGCATTCACTTCTGCCACCCAGGAGGGCTTCCGAGGGGAGGGGAGGTGGTTACCGTATGGGAGGAAAAAGACAAGGTCAAGTGAGGCGAAACAGGCAACATGCTTGGAATGAAAGAGCTCACCAGAATGTTATGGCCAAAAGAACTTGAAAATAGGCTGGGTGCAGTGGCTCATGCCTATAATCCCAGCACTTTAGGAGTCCAAGGTGGGCAGATCACTTGAGGTCAGGAGTTCGACACCAGCCTGGGCAACATGGTGAAACCCCATCCCTATTAAAAATACAAAAACAAACAAAAAAAATAGCTGGGCAAGGTGGCGCATGCCCGTAATCCCAGCTACTCTGGAGGCTGAGGCAGGAGAATCACTTGAACCCAGGAGGCAGAGGTTGCAGTGACCCGAGATTGCCACTGCACTCCAACCTGGGTGACAAGAGCGAGACTTCACCTCAAAAAAAAACAAACAAACAAAAAAAAAAAACCTTGAAAATGGAAGAATGGAAGATGGTTCAAGATCCTATGGCCAATTTGGGTGTCTTCAAAAGGTTCCAGGAACCTAAAATACGTACAGGATGAGAAGTCTTTCTTAGTATTTTCATCCAGACTACCAAATCTCTTATTAGCCCCGGTTTTTCTTTAGTTCAAGACTTACATTGCCAAATGCCTATTTGGATACCTCCTCGCAAGCACCCCACTGACCCTCTCAATACTATAATCCAGTTAATCTGAAACTGAACTCACATCTCTGTTTTTTAATTTAAAAATAATTTTTTTGAGATAGGGTCTCATCCCGTCACCCAGGCTGGAATGCAGTGGTGCAATCACAGCTCACCGAAGCCTTGAAGTTTCAGGATCAAGTGATCCTCCCACCTTTGCCTCCCAAGTAGCTAGAACCACAGGTGTACACCACCACCCCGGCTAATTTTTTTTATTTGTAGAGATGAAATCTCGCTGTGTTTTCCAGGCTGGTCTCGAACTCCTGTGCTTGAGTGATCCTCCCACCTCAGCCTCCCAAAGTGCTGGGATTACAGGTGTGAGCCACCATACCCCGCCATTTTGTTTGTTTGTTTTTTGAGAGACAGGGTCTCACTCTGTTGCCTGGGCTAGAGTGCAGTGGTGTGATCATAGGTCACTGCAGTCTTGAACTCCTAGGCTTAAGTGATCCTCCCACCTCAGCTTCCTGAGTAGCTGGGACTACAGGCACATGCTACCACATCTGGCTAATTTTTTTTTTCTTTTGTCAGGCACGGTGGCTCATGCCTGTAATCCCAGCACTTTGGGAGGCCGAGGTAGGCAGATCACCTGAGGTCAGGAGTTTGAGACCAGCCTGCCAACATGTACTAAACATCTACTAAAAATACAAAAATTACCCAGTCACAGTGGCGCATGCCTGTAATCCCAGCTACTCAGAAGGCTGAGACACGAGAATCGCTTGAACCTGGGAGGTGGAGGTTGCAGTGAAATGCCACTGCACTCCAGCCTGGGCGACAGAGTGAGACACTGTCTCAAAAAAAAAAAAAAAAAATCTGTAGAGATGGGCACTCGGGGGGGGTCTCCCTATGTTACCAAGCCTGGTCTCCAACTCCTGACCTCAAGCGATCCTCCCGCCTGGGCCTCCCAAAGTGTTGAGATCACAGGTTTGAGCCACTGAGCCACCGAGCCACTGCACCCCATGCATCTTTTCTTTGGTCCCCTCTTCTGTCTTTCCTATTTATCAGCTAATTCATTCCTTAAAACCATCTGTGACCCTTTCCCCTTGTCCTCTTCACTTATTTCCCAATTCTAGAGTCTCTCCCTTCACCAACCCTTATCTCCATTCCCATCACTGTCATCACGGCCTTTCAGGTTTTCTTTTTTTTCTTGAGATGGAGTCTCACTCTCGCCCAGGCTGGAGTGCAGTGGTGCGATCTCCACTCACTGCAAGCTCTGCCTCCCGGGTTCATACCATTCTCCTGCTTCAGCCTCCCGAGTAGCTGGGACTACAGGTGCCCGCCATCACGCTTGGCTAATTTTTTTTTTTTTTTTAGTAGAGACGGGGTTTCACCGTGTTAGTCAAGATGGAGGTTTTCTTTTTTCTAGGACTGGTGCAAAGGTCTTCTACTGATCCCCCAACTCAGAGCACTATCTTCCCTGCATCTACCCTGCCTGGCTCTGAGCGTCATTCCCTGTCTTCAGCAGGTTCCACCAGCTATCAAAATTCAACTATTTGGTTTGATTTTCAAAGCTCTGTCTGCCCTCTGCCTTTTTTGGGGGAAGGCAGGGGGACCTGGAGGCTTTTATGTCTGACTGTGCCAATGGGCCCTTGCCCTCTGCTTGGCTTTGGTGGTTCATCGTCCACCCCTGCTGTCCCTTATGCTCCAGGCTAAAGGAGATATTTGCCCTGTGTTTGAATACCCAATGGACCTTCTCATTTGTGACTGCTTGTATTGCTTCCTTTTCCCCAGCCTGATCCAAATCTTATCCATTCTTCAAGGCTCACCTCAGATGCACATCTTCTTATGAGGTCTCTAATCCCCTAGCAACACGAGACGGTTTCTTAGAACTCCCACAGCATCGAGAAATTCTCATAGCACACATTGCATTCAACCATGATGATGATGATGATGATTCCTTTAAAATTTTTGTTTGACAGTGTGAGTAATATCTATTAATCACTGAGCATTTACTAGCTGAATATCTTGGGCACATTATACAATTTCTGCATGCTTCTAGTTTCATCGGTAAAACAGTGGTAATAAGAGCTCCTAGCTCAGAGGATTGTTGTGAGGATTCATTTAGTTAATACAAACAGAGCAGCAGAATCAGGCCTGACACATAGTGACTGATTAGTTGTTACTAATATTAGCTACGGTTGTTACTATGAGTGCAGGGTAGCACTTTACACTGATTGCCTCAATGAGCCCTCTGACCTCATGAACTAGGTTACTATTATTATACTCTTTTTAAAAAATTGTAGTAAACTACACATAACATAAACCATCTTAGCAGTTTTTAAAAATTTATTTTGAGACAGTCTCTGTCGCCCAGACAGGAGAGCAGTAGCGCAATCTCGGCTCACTACAACCTCTGCCTCCTGGGTTCAAGTGATTCTCATGCCTCAGCCTTCTGAGTAGCTGAGATTACAGGTGCACACCACCGGGCCTAGCTAACTTTTGTATTTTTAGTAGAGATGGGGTTTCAACATGTTGGCCAGGCTGGTCTGGAACTCTCAGCTTCACGTGATCCACCCGCCTCGGCCTCCCAAAGTGCTCGGATTACAGGCATGTGCCACTGCGCCCAGTCCATCTTAATAATGTTTAACTATATAGCTCAGTAGGGTTAAGTACATTCATATTGTTGTACAACCAGTCTCTAGAACTCTTCATCTTGCAAACTGAACCTTTACACTCCTTAAATAACTCATTTCCTCCTCCCCTCAAGCCCTGGAAAGCACTATTCTACTTTCTATGAATTTGTATTATTTTAGTCTTTACAGACTGAGAAAACCAAGGTTCTGAGAGTAATTTTTTTTTTTGAGACGGAATACGGAATGTCACTCTGTCGTCCAGGCTGGAGTACAGTGGCACAATCTTGCCTCACTGCAACCTCCACCTCCCGGGTTCAAGCAATTCTCCTGTCTCAGTCTCCTGAGTAGCTGGGATTACAGGCCCACGCCACCATGCCCAGTTAATTTTTGTATTTTTTAGTAGATACAGGTTTCACCATGTTGGTCAGGCTTGTCTCGAACTCCCGACTTCATGATCCGCCCACCTCGGCCTCCCAAAGTGCTAAGATTACAGGTGTGAGTCAAATAATTTGTTTTTAGAGAAAGAACCTGGATTTGAACCCAGAGCCCAGGTCATGCTTTGAGCCACTTTGCAATATGTTCACCTCACAGAACATGTGTGATGTGTTTTCCCTGCCCCATAATAGTGATGGCCATGGTATGCCAAGGCCCTCCTCTGTACCATTCTCACATTTAGTCCATGCAGCAGCCCTGCAGTCGTTGTGAGGGGTGATGTCCTATTTCCCAGCTCAGTAGCTGGTATAGAATCGGGTTCAGTGAGTATGGGTCTGTTTGACGTCTTTAAGTAGGCGTCTTTAAATAATACTAAATAAGTTTGTATTGCATTTTTAATGCAATTGTCTATATTTAATGCAATTGTCTATATATTAATGCAATTGTCTATATACTTGGAAAATATTGATTCTTTTTGGAGAAAACCAGTTGAAATGTATGAGGTCATAAAGAGCTTCCCAATCATCTCTACTTTCCCCTCCTCTGCAGAGTCAATCTGCTCTCCTCACCCCAGGCCAGTCCCCGGGCCGTCCCCCCATCTTTACCTCATCACTAGCATTGCAACTCACAGCCAAAGGCAGAGACAAACAGGCAGACAGGCAAGGGGACTAGGAGATTCTCCGTGCTCTGCTTCCTCCCCCTGCTGCTCCACCCCCACACTATTCCCTCTAGCCAAAACCAATCCTGACCAGCCTGGAACATGCTCTGGCCTTTCACGCCTCCGTGCCTTCGCACATGCTGTTCTTGAAGACTGGAATGCTTTCCCTCCCACCTTCTCCACCTCCAAACTCCTACAGTCTTACCAGCTCAGATGTCACCTCCTCTGTGAAGCCTCCCCGCCCCGCTCCCCGCCAGCTAGGAATCCACCCCCTCCTGGGTACAGACAGCACACCCCTTATTATAGCACTTGGACTGCAATGGCTGTTTGCAAGTCAGTGTGTCCCCCATGTCCCCAACTCCTTGTGCAGTGATGAGCCTTTATGCAGCCCAGGTCACTTTGATTTTCTGAGGTGCCCATCTGTCTGAAAATGAAGAGACGACAAAACAGGATGACACACATGAAGGCAGGTTTTAAAATGTTTAACAAATTAATGTTAAATACTATGACAATTGGCCGGGCGCGGTGGCTCACGCCTGTAATCCCAGCACTTTGGGAGGCCGAGGCGGGCGGATCACAAGGTCAGGAGATCGAGACCACGGTGAAACCTCGTCTCTACTAAAAATACAAAAAATTAGCCGGGTGCGGTTGTGGGCGCCTGTAGTCCCAGCTACTCGGGAGGCTGAGGCAGGAGAATGGCGGGAACCCGGGAGGCGGAGCTTGCAGTGAGCTGAGATCCGGCCACTGCACTCCAGCCTGGGCGACAGAGCGAGACTCCGTCTCAAAAAAAAAAAAAAAAAAAAAAAAAAAAAAAAAAAAAAAAAAAAAAAATACTATGACAATTGTGCTGCTCACAAGATAATTATAAAATTTATTAAAATATAAGAACTTAGAGTGCTCCACAGGCACAGTGGCCTGGTAATAGAGTACAGGTTTAAGGATATACAAGGAGGGTCTTTGATCCCATCAGCCAGTGGAGCCGACATAATGTATAACCTTACTTAGAGATAAGGTCGAAAGCCTAAATTGGAGACCCTGGCCAAATGGCTCTTCTGGCCTCTTTCCCAGTGATGACAGGCTGTCCTGCTGCCTCTGCACATAGTAGGTACTCATTGTTTGCTGAATCATGGGAACAAATACAGCTTTCCAATTTGGTTACCAAAAACCCACATACAGTAAGTATTCCCAAGAAACACTGCAGTCTAGAACAATGGGGCAGGAAGCCACCTCCTCCTCCAATGACCCCAACCCTGAGTCCAGCTGAAGGCTGCAACAGGAAGCCCCTCAGCCACTGTCCTTCCACTCCCTCTTCCCCACTGCCCCCAGGGGCTCCAGATGCAGTCATGCTTTCCATCCGCTCCCAGCCTCTCTTCTCTTTCCAACCTCTAGAGGGTCCCAGGTGAAGAAAGAAAAAAGCACTTCAAGAAGGAGGCAGGCAGCCAAGCTGAGCCCAGAGAGCCGTCCTGGGCGCCACCCCGCCCCCGCCCCGCAGGCCTGAGGAATAAAAGAAACAGCAAGAAGACAAAGAAGGGCTTAAAGCACTGGGGCAAAGGGGTGGGGGGAAGGCCTAAGGAAGTTTACAAAGCAATCTGTCAGAGAAGGGATGAAAAGGGAGCCCCGCTGGGCTGAGGGGCTCAAGCCCTCAGCTCACCTTAGGCCCAGTTAGAAACCTGCAATTACTTCAGCTAGTCAGGAAGACTCCCCTCCTCCTCGCTCCGAGAAGTGTGATTATTAACCTCTGAACCAGAAGTTTCCCTGAGCGTGAAGCCTCAACTTGCTGGGGTTTTGGCAGCCCCAAGTACCTATGCTCTACTAGGCTCAGCACACCGCTCAATGGAGCCCACCAAACTGGCCCAACCTCTGTTGCGTCTGAATTTCTGGAAGAAACACAATGAGGATAAGGTCACCCACAGTTTCTCACAGCTATTGAGCCACTTTGATTTCCCAAATTTTCTGGGCTATCCAATATACCCACAAGCAGTTCTGGAAGTTTCCCTTACCACCAAAGCCAGGGTTCATAAAAAGTAACGGCTATCATCCAAGAGCGCACGCTCTGGAGCGCTTTAATCATCTCACCCACGCCTCACAACATCCTTAGGTATGATGGCCCTCATTTTAGAGAAAAGGAAATGGGCCTGGATTCAATGACTTTCCAAAGGATACACAGCCTGGATTCCGAACCAGGTCTGTCTGACCTTGAGGCCCACGCTCTTTCCACTGGGGATACCGCCTCTCAGGAATCCTCCAGGATTCCATTTTATATGGTGCTCGGATCAATTTTATTTTTACAGCCAGTCTAATTTAGCAGTGGGGGGCTGTATACTAACTTTAGTGATATTAATCTTACTAAGTCTGGTAACCCACTATAATCGGACCAGCCTCGGATCGATTTTAGATGAGGTAGGATGGTATAATTCTGTGACATCTGAAGAATTCCTAGCCCCACAGTTGCGGGTGGAAAGAGAAGGAATGGGAAAGTGTGCATTATGGCTGGGTCGGGTCCTTCTAGTTCTTTTTAGACACTTGAGTAATTTAATCATAAATGACCGGGCATTGGGAGCAGGACACTCACTAATAAAAGCATGGCCTGGAGTTATGTTTGAAAAAAAATTTCAAGTTCCTCAGTGGGTGGATCTATCTGCAAAACAAAAGAAAGGCCCCTTTCCCAGCCCAGGCAGAGAAGTCTCCTGTACAGTTAGAGACAACAGGCTTCCGGGCACGTAGCCAAGGTTCTGGGGATATTTATAACTTGAAGAGGGTGGGAGTCCCTAATAAGCTGCTATATTCTTTTTCCATCACTTCCCTCTCCAAGGCTACAGCGAGCTCGGAGCTCTTCCCCACGCAGAATGCCTGCTTTCCTTAGTGCTGGACTTCCATTGTCTAATTTCCTCATACTGGCTGGGGAAAGGGAAAGCTGCGAGTCCTCCCGTTCCGAGGAACTCCAGCTGAATGCAGTTTAGTTGCTGGTGGTTTCTTGGCCAACCTCTGTGGTCTCAGGGATCTGCCTATGAGCCTGTGGTTTCTTTGAGCTGCCTGCGAGTCTGAGGCCTCGGGAATCTGAGTCTTTAGGATCAGCCTACGACATCTGGGTTTCGCCTGCAAGTCTACAGATTCGAGATCTGCCTGCGGGTCTGAGACCTCCGGGACCTGCCAGTGCTAAAATCTTTCTGAACGCCAGGTCTGAGAGAACGCTGCGGCTCTGGGATCCGTTCGCGGTCTCAGGTTTTGGAGACGACGATCTAGTGGATCTTTTGCGCGACAGGAGGTAAGTCTGTTCGTCCTCCACTCGGGTTTTCGGCTTTCTACCTTCAACCGAACAGGGACTACTAACATCCTGAAGGCCCGCCCGGATCAGGGCCTCAGACGCCCAGGGTCCCTTCGGTGCGGGAGGCCGCCGGGAGCCCCTGTAGCAGACTACCCCTCGGGGACGATAAGCAGGGCCCGCCCCCGCCCAGGGGCCTGGCTATCTCCTCCTTACACGCCCTACACCGCCACCCGCTTCTGAGTTCCCCCAGGGTTTTCGCCTCCCCGCCGATGGACGCCACTCAGTCCGCCGCTCGAGGGGCGCCCTCTTGAGAAGGACGCAGTCGCACGCCCCTACAGGGTTAAAGCGCCGAAGCCGAGATACCGCCAGGGTATGCTGCCGACCGCACTCCCGAGTCGCCCGGGCGGCGCGGGGCGTCTCGGGAGTTGTATTCCGCACGGAGCCGCGCGGCCGCAGGCGCTGCTGGGAGATGTAGTGCGTGGGCGGGGCTCAAAGTTCCAGCTCGGCCTCCGAGTCTCCCCTGGGGAGTGGGCGGCTGCCGCTTCCCTCTCCAGCCTGTGCTGTCAAGCAGGGGCTAATTCTAGCTCTGCTCAACACAGACCGGCGTCTAAATTAGGCCTGACTTCGCAGAAAATAAGGCCCGACTCAAGAGAAGCTTCTAGGGACGTGAGGCGAAGCAGGGCAGCCTCCCTGGCTGAATCGTGCTGCAGTCTCCATGAGAAGAAAGCGAGAATACTCCGCCCTGACTGGGAGGACGTGCTTACTTCTTCACCCTTTTGTTCTTTTCCCTCCTCGGCTTTTGGCCTCTGGCTGGCTTTTGTACGCGGGAGTGGAACTCCAACTCCCGGCAGGCCATGGGGGCAGGCACAGGCGCACTAGAGGCTCTTGGCCACGCTGTGGGAGGCGGGCCTAGTGTTCCGCCTCTGATTGGTAGAGTGTTTCACGAACTTCGCTCGCTGATTGGCTGAGGCAGCTGCCGGAAAGGACTGGGCCTCGAGACGGCAGAGCGGAGGCGTTCCTTGGGCTGGGCTGAGCGCCTCCTCCTGGAAACAGCATCGGTCTAACCCCCGGCGCGGGAGGGACCCAGCCAGGGGGCTGTCCTAGTAGATTCCGGCATTGCCTCCACCCCGCTGTGGCGGAGACACAGAGGGCGGGTCGCGCTCGAGGGTCAGGGAGGAGAGTGACCCGGCCCTGGTCCAGGGCCCTCCCTGCACGCCTTGGGGCCAGAACTCCAGCCCTGGGGAGTGGGCAGGGCCTGTTTTCCGTGCCTCACACCCTGCTTTTCGCCTCCTTCAGCGCTGTCCGCTAGCTGCTTTTCCTGCTCTCTCTCCCTGGAGGCGAACCCTTGTGCTGGAGATGGCAGCCACCCTGCTCATGGCTGGGTCCCAGGTAAGCCGGGGGTGGCTTCTCGGACCTTATCTCTTCTTACCCACCTCGTCCGGCGTTTCTCTGCAAGTCCCTGTGGGAAATTCCCTGGGATTAGTAATTCGCTGGCTTCGATATTCTGCCTCCAGGGGCCTAGTACCAAGCCAGTATTGTCACAAACAAGCATATATCGAACACCTGCTGTATGCCTTTAAATACTGGGGAGATAAAAGATGGACGAGATGGGCGCTACCTTTTGGCTCACAGTTCACAATCTATAGGGAGAAAGGCGGATCCACTTAAGCGTGGCACAACGTAATAAGTGCTCTATTTGCTGTAGGAAAAAAGTGCTGTAGTGTGGGAATCACTCCCAAGAAGTGGGAGTGATTAAGTCTATCTGGGGCATCCGAGGGGAGTGGAGTAGTGCAGAGGGGTAGCGGGCATTGAAGAACAGTTGGTACTGGAGCGGGACCTTAAAAAGCAGTAGAATTTCACTAGTGTGAGAAGGATATTCCAGGGAAAGAGGGACATTATGAGTAAAGGTATGGAGCAATGCAAGTGCCAGATAGGTCCTGAGAAAAGCACAGCCAGAGGATAAAGTTCCTGAGTGGGGCAGGGATAGCTGGCCATGGGACCAGAACAATCAGCTCATAAATTGCTGCCTTTACCACGTCTCTTTTTTGCTTGAATATTTCTTCTTTGGACTCTATAGATCACATTTAATATCTTTTTCCTCCTGAATATTTCTAACTATGTTTGTAATTTCAAGAAGTCCTAAATACAGAATAGTAGGGAAGCGTTGTGTGATTTCAGGCACCTGTGACGTTTGAAGATATGGCCATGTATCTCACCCGGGAAGAATGGAGACCTCTGGACCCTGCACAAAGGGACCTTTACAGGGATGTTATGCAGGAGAATTACGGAAATGTTGTCTCACTAGGTAAGTAAGGAGTCTACCTTTCTTTGCCTCCACGTTTTTGAGATCATGTCAAAATGACTTGGTTATTTCAACGCAGCCTAGTGGTTTGATGTTTTAAAGCACTTAATTGCATATTGGCTTGACTTGAGTCCTCAGGCAGATCTTTGAATGTGGGAACATCCAGGTCATATTGTCTAAAAAGAAAAAAAACTGCTTCTGCACATTTTAGAAACGTTCAGATTTCTTGTGCCCTGAGTCATTTTCCAATCTCCAGCCTGTTTGTACAGATCACTGACCAAACAGGTCTGGCATAATAGTGCTTGCCAGAATATAAATGCCCCTATAAGTAGTGCTTTTACTCTAGGGTGCTAAAAAATGAGGGGATTCTAACCCAGGTTCATGGGAGGGCGAAAGCCACCTTTTTGTGTTTGTTTTGGCTTCAGAGCACTAGCTTTGACTCAAGTTCCTTAGCTGAGTAGGTTGCCATCTAGAAATGTTTCAGTGTTGATGATGATAGATTTCTAGTGTGTCAAATGCTGTTCCAGAAGAATGCTGCAATAGATCACAAATTCTATTCGAGAGGGCAGCTGATTTTTTTTACATGATCTGCAAGCCTGTCTTCTCTCTTTGCTGTACTTTGGTCTGGGTGTAACTAGAATAAACAGTATATTCTTGAGCTGAACGGTCTTTTGACTCACTCTGCCTCCTGTCAAGACTTGACAGACATTAGCAAGCGTGTGTGGGTCACTAGGTCATCTGCCACTCATTAGGACTAATCCTTTTTTTGAAATCTTTATTCCCATAGCCTTTCTCAGAACAAAAGGCAACTCTGAGGGCTTTCCTTTTTAACTTGAGCTTTCTCTGATATCCCTAGTTTCTTGAATCCTTTCTTTATAAAAGTAACTATAAATAGTTATCTACCCAGATCTATTGCAGTCTGTAACCCAAATATTCCACTTAATCCAACAAAAGCAAAAAATGACAATCATTTAAAAATGTGAATTTACATTTCTATAGTTTAGCCCCAAAAGCACTTGTTAGAAGCATGGAAGCACCAAAAAACTGTTTTTTTGCCCAAATAAGTTTGGGAATGGGAATGGGTTTAAAAATGATTACAAGACGACCTTTTTCTTTTCTTTTTTTTTTCTTTTTTTTTTTTGAGATAGGATCTTGCTCTGTTGCCCAGGCTGGAGTGCAGTGGCATGATCACAACTCATTGCAGCCTTGACCTCCCAGGCCCAGGTCATCCTCCCATCTCAACTTCCTGAGTAGCTGGGATCACAGATGTGTACCACCTTGCCCAGCTATTTCTTTTTATTTTTTTAAAATTTTTTAATTAAAAAAGATTTTTTTCTGAGACAGAGTCTCACTCTGTTGCCCTGACTGGAGTGCAGAGTTCAAGCGATTCTCCTGCCTCAGCCTCCCAAGTAGCTGGGATTACAGGCACATGCCACCATGCTCAGCTAATTTTTGTATTTTTAATAGAGACAGGGTTTCACTATGTTGGTCAGGCTGGTCTTGAACTCCTGACCTCAAGTGATCCACCCACCTCAGCCTCCGAAAGTGCTAGGATTACAGGCATGAGCCACCACACCCAGCCTCTTTTTATTTTTAATAGAAGAGAGACCTCCCTGTGTTGCACAGGCTGGTCTCAAACTCCTAGGCTCAAGTGATCCTCCTGCATCAGCCTCCCAAAGTGCTGGGATTAGAGGCCTAAGCTACTGCATCTGGCCTTATAAGGCCTTTTTACCTTAGGATTCCTTAGAACCTTTAATGTGTTATTAGGCATTGTGAATTTTGAAGGAAACGATATTGTATGTACCATTTACCAACCTAGTTTATTCATGAACCGTTTTCTCCTGAAATGCATACTTTCTTTCTGAAGAGTGTACTAAGAAACCCAATTTGGAGAATGCGGTGTCTGGTATAAAACTTCTTGTAGACAGTGGTTGTGTATTTTGATTTTCATTTGAAGACTGCATGTGAAATAGACAATGCCAAGGACGTTCTCAGCCAGACATCTTTTTTGCCTTCTTCAACCTTCCCACTTCTATGTTCATTAAAAGGTCACTGAAAAGTAGGAAGTGACATTTGTCAGTCACTTTTCTGTCAACTATGACATAGGTAAAGATTCATTTTTCTCCATGTTAACATAGTTGGTTCTGGCTGGGCACGGTGGCTCATGCCTGTAATCCCAGCAGTTTGGGAGGCCGAGACGGGCGGATCACCTGAGGTCAGGAGTTCAAGACCAGCCTGGCCAATGTGGTGAAACCCCGTCTCTACTGAAAATACAAAAAAATAGCTGGGTGTGGTTGTGGGCACCTCTAATCCCAGCTGCTTGGGAAGCTGAAGCAGGAGAATCGCTTGAACCCAGGAGGTGGAGGTTGCAGTGAGTGGAGATGGCGCTATTGCACTCCAGCCTGGGCAACAAGAGTGAAACTCTGTCTCAAAAAACAAAACAAAACAAACAAAACAACCGTAGTGAGTTCTTAGTAAATATTTCATGATGCTACTAATGATGAAGGCTTGGCAAGTTAAAAAATACACACTCACAAAATATCTGGACTCTTGCCTTTTAGATATTCTAATTTAGAGTCTCATATTTTCTGCTTCCAGTTTTCTTTCAAAACACGAGGAATATATATAGTTTTCTTTTCTTTCTTTTTTTAAGAGACAGGGTATCGTTCTGTCACCCAGACTGGTGTGCAGTGGCACAATCACAGCTTATTGCAGCCTTGAACTCCTGGGCTCAAGTGATCCTCTTACCTCAGCCTCCTGAGTAGCTGGAACTACAGTTGCATGCCACCACACCCACCTAATTTTTTAAATTTTTTGTAGAGATAGGGTCTCCCTATATTGCCCAGCCTGGTCTTGAACTCCTGGCCTGAAGTGATCCTCCTGACTTGGCCTCCTAAAGTGTTAGGATTACACGCGTGAGCCACGGCACCTGGCCTGTGTAGTTTTCTTAAGGAGTCATTAATTACAGCGATACAGAACATGAATTTTGACAGACCTGAGTTTGAATACTGGCTTTACCATTTACTATGGCGTTGAACAAGTCAATTCACTTGTCTGGGTCTTGGATTTCTCATTAATGAAGTAGAAATAATCACAATTCCTGACCCTCAGAATAGCTGTGATAAAGAATATAGTAATTCATATAAATAATTTAGGCTGGGCACAGTGGCTCAGGAGTTCAAGACCAGCCTGACCAATACCATGTAACCCTGTGTCTACTAAAAATAAAAAAATTATGCTGGGCGTGGTGGCATGCACCTGTAGTCCCAGCTACTAAAGAGGCTGAGACAGGAGAATTGTTTGAACCTGAGAGGCAGAGGTTGCAGTGAGCCAAGATCATGCCACTGCACTCCAACCAGGGCAACAGAGTGCGACTCTGTCTCAAAAAAAAAAAAAAAAAAAAAAAAAAAAATTAATATAGTGCCTGGCACATAATGGGTAATTTTTGTTCTTACTAGCCTTATTGTTTACTTTTTATTACAGATTTTGAGATCAGGAGTGAGAACGAGGTAAATCCCAAGCAAGAGATTAGTGAAGATGTACAATTTGGGACATCTGAAAGACCTGCTGAGAATGCTGAGGAAAATCCTGAAAGTGAAGAGGGCTTTGAAAGCGGAGATAGGTCAGAAAGACAATGGGGAGATTTAACAGCAGAAGAGTGGGTAAGCTATCCTCTCCAACAAGTCACCGACCTGCTTGTCCACAAAGAAGTCCACACAGGTATCCGCTATCATATATGTTCTCATTGTGGAAAGGCCTTCAGTCAGATCTCAGACCTTAATCGACATCAGAAGACCCACACTGGAGACAGACCCTATAAATGTTATGAATGTGGAAAGGGCTTCAGTCGCAGCTCACACCTTATTCAGCATCAAAGAACACATACTGGGGAGAGGCCTTATGACTGTAACGAGTGTGGGAAAAGTTTTGGAAGAAGTTCTCACCTGATTCAGCATCAGACAATCCACACTGGAGAGAAGCCTCACAAATGCAATGAGTGTGGAAAAAGTTTCTGCCGTCTCTCTCACCTAATCCAACACCAAAGGACCCACAGTGGGGAGAAACCCTATGAGTGTGAGGAGTGTGGGAAAAGCTTCAGCAGGAGCTCTCACCTAGCTCAGCACCAAAGGACCCACACGGGTGAGAAACCTTATGAGTGTAACGAATGTGGCCGAGGCTTCAGTGAGAGATCCGATCTCATCAAACACTATCGAGTCCACACGGGGGAGAGGCCCTACAAGTGTGATGAGTGTGGGAAGAATTTCAGTCAGAACTCCGACCTTGTGCGTCATCGCAGAGCCCACACGGGAGAGAAGCCGTACCACTGTAATGAATGTGGGGAGAATTTCAGCCGCATCTCACACTTGGTTCAGCACCAGAGAACTCACACTGGAGAGAAGCCATATGAATGCAATGCTTGTGGGAAAAGCTTCAGCCGGAGCTCTCATCTCATCACACACCAGAAAATTCACACTGGAGAGAAGCCTTATGAGTGTAATGAGTGTTGGCGAAGCTTTGGTGAAAGGTCAGATCTAATTAAGCATCAGAGAACCCACACAGGGGAGAAGCCCTATGAGTGTGTGCAGTGTGGAAAAGGTTTCACCCAGAGCTCCAACCTCATCACACATCAAAGAGTTCACACGGGAGAGAAGCCTTATGAATGTACTGAATGTGAGAAGAGTTTCAGCAGGAGCTCAGCTCTTATTAAACATAAGAGAGTTCATACAGACTAAGTCCTGTAATTATGATGGCTGAGAAATGATTCATTTGAAGATACAATTTTATTTGATATCAATGAACGCCGTCAAGACTGAGCTGCTTTTATCATACTCTTGTAGTAGTTGTGGGCCACAATTTAAACCATCAGAGATGACAAGCCATTTGAAATTCTGACCCTCAGCTTTGGGAATGTTATCTCCTCCAAAATGGTGATTTTTATTCACTCAATGGGTTACTTCATTAAAATCAGCCCCACAAGTAACTGGAAAACGGAAGACCAGGGGACAAATGCTGGTGAATGCCCAGGCTTGGAAATGGAGTAAATCTTTCAATGTTATTTTCTCCCATCCTTGGCCCAAGGAACTATGCTAAGTGAAATGTGGGACTGTAATAGGGTGGTCATGGCTGCTTTGGAAAAAGGCAACTAGAGACTCTGCCTGAATTGCCACACCTATTCACACACCATAGTAGTTGGGCACACACATCTTCCCCTCCAAAGGGCTTTTTCCTTGAGTTGCTCATGCATTTGTATCTTTTCCATCTTCCTGAGGGCAAGATTTTGCACGATGAAGGCAATGATTGTAACTTTTCTTCTCACTGTTTCTAATTAGCTCATTTAAAACTTGCATCTTTGTGAAAGCTAACTGAAGATACAGTTGGAAAGGAAAAACAAGACACAGGTTTGGGGACCAAGGACCCATCAATGATGGTGACTTTAGCAGAAGATGCCCACAGTTATTACTGCCATTAATCAGATTTATGAATTTTCTTTGGGGATCACTATAGGGAACATTGCAGGGAAAATATCTTTAAGGAAAGATAGGACCATCAGTGACAGTTAAGTTTAAGGAGCAAGTGGAATTGACTCCTTCAGGGAAGGAATCACAGAGTCCCTTCCCAAGGAATGTAGGTCGTTTCTGTGTTTTTCCCTCTCTAATGTTTAAGATCAACTCTTCCTATCCTGCTAACTCTAAGATTTGATAAGGGCCACATCCCAGTGTTTATCTTAGCTTGCATCAGGGCATGTGTATGTACAGTAATGTGTATTCCTGTGGTTTTTCTAATAGCAGAAACTGAATTTACAGAGACTTAGCATGTTCTTGGGTGATGTAAGTCATGTGACAGAAGTATAAACATAACTCCAATGTGAGAAATGTCCTTTTTTCATTATGAAAAAAATTTAAACACTAGTGCTTTAGTGTGCACTCTCCTGTAAGGTCTGTCTTTGTTCAGAGCTAAGCACTTGTTTGTATGTGTTTGTCAATTGTGGAAGATAATGACCAGACAAATAGGTCAATTGTCCTATTCTCAGAATGAATTATCTTCTATGGCAATGAAGAACTCTTTGGCTTAGAAGGAATTAACAAACCTTGGTAGGAATGTATTTCCATCCTCCCACCCTACAGATATAAGTGGTTAAAATAACAGTTCACCCAATTTAAACCCAGTAGTGTCCGTTTACCTAATCTCAGTCCAGGTAGGAATTAAGAAATATCTCAAATGTTGATGCTTATCCAAGCATGTTGGGGTGAAAGGGAATTGGTGCCCAGAAAATGGGACTGGAGTGAGGAATATCTTTTCTTTTGAGAGTACCCCCAGTTTATTTCTACTGTGCTTTATTGCTACTGTTCTTTATTGTGAATGTTGTAACATTTAAAAAATGTTTTTGCCATAGTTTTTTGGGACTCGGTGTTAAAGGAGCCAGTGGTCTCTCTTGGGTAGGGTATTATAATGAGTTATTGTGACCCACAGCTGTGTGGGACCATATCACTTGTTAATAACACAACCTTTAAAGTAACCCATCTTCCAGTGGAGTTCCTTCATGTTGCCACTCCTTTTTAAGGACAAACTCAGGCAAGGAGCATGTTTTTTTGTTCTTTACAAAATCTAGCAGACTGTGGGTATTCATATTTTAATTGTCAGGTGACACATGTTCTTGGTAACTAAACTCAAATATGTCTTTTCCCATATATGTTGCTGATGATTGTAATAAATGTCAAAGTTCTCCTGTTGCTTCTGTGAGCCACTACGGGTATCAGCTTGGGAGTGGCCATAGATGACAGCATTTCCATGACCTAACTGTATTTCACCCCCTTTTCCTTCCCTACTGTTCTTGCCCCACCCCAACCAGTTCTTGCTGCTGCTTTTGGCTTCTTAGAGGTGAAGGGCTCAAAACAAGGCTTCTAAGCACGCAGCTATCTCCGTACATGAACAATCTAGCTGGGAAACTGAAAGGACGAGGGCCACCCCAGCTGTCTCCTCTCTTTCTGCCAATTGTTGCCCGTTTGCTGTGTTGAACTTTGTGTAGAACTTATGCATCAGACTCCCTTCACTAATGCTTTTTGCATGCCTTCTGCTCCCAAGTCCCTGGCTGCCTCTGCACATCCCGTGAACACTTTGTGCCTGTTTTCTATGGTTGTGGAGAGTGAATGAACACATCAGTATGTAGAACAGTTTTCCTCATGGTATTGGTCACAGTTATACTAGTGTTTGTATTATTCTAACTATATTCTATAATTAAAAGTATAATTTTTAAAGTCAGCAAACCTGAGAATTATTTTAGTAATCCAGTACTGATTCATATAATGGCTTTTCATCAGATTCATTAAAATCGGGCATGACTGTCTTTACACTGATGCATTTTGTACAGATGTACAGATATTTTACACAGATGTTCTTGTAGGCATTTAGGAGTGTAGTATCTTGAGACCTATGGTTATTGCCATATCTTGGGAAGATGAAAAAACCCGAGTAGTTTTCTATGAAGGTTATGCTGGTGATAAAAGCCACATGGAAATATTTGGTATGGGTGACTCATTAGCTTTGGGGAAGGAAAAAAAAATCCAAAAAGAAAAAGGCCTTGTTGCTTTAAGGAGATATTTTGGAGTATTCATTAAGAATACTAAGTCTTCTGGGTGCGGTGGCTCATGCCTGTAATCCCAGCACTTGGGGAGGCCGAGGTGGGTGAATCATCTAAGGTCTGGATTTCGAGACCAGCCTGGCCAATATGGTGAAACCCCATCTCCAGTAAAAACACAAAAATTGGCCGGGCATGTTGGCTTGTACCTGTAATCCCCACTACTCAGGAGGCTGAAGCAGGAGAGTTGCTTGAACCTGGGAGGCAGAGGTTGCAGTGAGCCGAGATCACACCACTGTACTCCAGCTGGGTGACAGAGCGAGACTCTATATCAAAAAAGAAAAAAAAAGGAAAAAAAACTAAACTAAAACAGTTTCTACCACACTAGGATTGAGTTCCTAGAACAGATACCTCTTAGAAACAAAGACTCTCTATTCATGTCATAGTTGTACAGTCTGCCTAAGGCTGTGATTAGGTATTACCAGGGTGTGGCCACAATTTTCAAATTACTTACAAGTAATTTTCTCTCAATGAAATCTTTTTTAAAATGGACAGCCAGCCTAGGCAAAGGTAGGGATGGAAGTGCTTTATTTTTTATTTATTTATTTATTTTTTGGAGACGGAGTCTTGGCTCAGTCGCCCAGGCTGGAGTGCAGTGGCCGGATCTCAGCTCACTGCAAGCTCCGCCTCCCGGGTTCATGCCATTCTCCTGCCTCAGCCTCCCAAGTAGCTGGGACTACAGGCGCCCACCACCTCGCCCGGCTAGTTTTTTGTATTTTTTAGTATAGACGGGGTTTCACTGGGTTAGCCAGGATGGTCTCGATCTCCTGACCTCGTGCTCCGCCCGTCTCGGCCTCCCAAAGTGCTGGGATTACAGGCTTGAGCCACCGCGCCCGGCCTTGGAAGTGCTTTATATTGGGGAAAATATAAATACGAAAGAAATGTTTTTAATTCTGTAGTCAAGACTTGCAAAGAAGAGAAACTTCATCAAAACCCCCCCCCCCTTTTTTTTTTTTTTAAGACAGAGTTTTGCTCTGTCACCCAGGCCGGAATGCAGTGGCGTGATCACAGCTTATTGCAGCCTCGACCTCCCCAGGCCCAAGTGATCCTCCCCACCTCAGCCTCCTGAGTAGCTGGGACCACAGGTGTGTGCCACTACACCCAGCTAATTCTTTTTGTTATTTTTTTAGAGATGGGGTCTCCATGTTTTGCCCAGGCTGGTCTCAAACTCTGCGGCTCAAGTGCTCCAAGTCAGCCTCCTAAAGTGATGGCTTACAGGTGTGAGCCACCATGCCTGGCCTCAGAATATTATTTAGGCTACTCTGGGCCACTCTGCTTATGGGTGAGCCCTGCTATGTCTATAGAGCAGCCAAAAATATATATACATATAAACTCTTAGCCGGGTGTGGTAGCAAGTGCTCCCAACTACAGAGGCTGAGGCTGAGGCTGAGGCTGAGGCTGAGGCTGAGTTCGAGGCTGCAGAGCAAGACCTCATCTGTTAAAAGCAAAAACAAAAACAAAAAACTCGGCCGGGTGCGGTGGCTCACGCCTATAATCCCAGCACTTTGGGAGGCGGAGGCGGGCGGATCACGAGGTCAGGAGATCAAGACCATCCTGGCTAACACGGTGAAACCCCGTCTCTACTAAAAATACAAAAAAATTAGCCAGGCGTGGTGGCGGGTAGTCCTAGCTACTCAGGAGGCTGAGGCAGGAGAATGGTGTGAACCAGGGAGGCGGAGCTTGCAATGAGCCGAGATTGTGCCACTGCACTCCAGCCTGGGCGACAGAACAAGACTCCGTGTCCAAAAAAACCAAACCAAAACAAAACAAAAAAAAACAACAAAAAAAACTCTTCTTACTACATGTTCAGCATTTTTCATTGCTGGGAAGGAAAGTTAAGGGAAAATGCTAGTTCACCTGGAGAAGTATAGCTCAAGAGCCTCCCTCTAAGAGTATTTGATATGTTAATATCTTGCCATTGTTGTTATTATTGAGCAAATTTCCTTCTGTGTGAACTGTTCTCTAAGACCCTAGAGGTAGGTTAGGACTGTGTTTCCGGGCCATTAGGACATCACTGAGTGCGCTGAAATGATAATTTGTTAAGTGGTTCCCTGGTGTTGTAGAAGTTAGTGTAGCTCCCAAAGGAGTTCCCAAGCCCTGGGAGAAACTGACTCTTTGGAAGCAGTTGTTAGATACCCACCTCTGTGGTAGAGTAGCAGATGTGGGCTCTGCTTATCAATAGGAGACTTCGATCGTTAGTGAAAAACAGCTGAATTAATGGGAGAAAATTACCCTGTAATGACCTAAAATGGGTCCGTGGGAAATCCCATTGCATAGTCTGTTTTTCTAAATGCTTCATTCCCAAAGTTTATATCATTTTCAGCTTCTCTAAAATGCTTTTCTTTTGTTTTTCCTTTTGGGTAAGATTGAGAGTGATGACACCAAAATCTGGCAAAGTTTCACACCAGCCCCTGCAGCTGCTTTCTGGACAGCTCCGCTTGGAAATTACCCATCAAAGCATGAACAAAATAACAAAACTAAGTTAAAAAATTATAATAGGAAATTACCCAGACATCTTGAAATCAAACCCTGAACTCAACTTGCCACGTTTTCCCCTACTCCCTGCCTGCTTCTCCTGTTTCTAACTCAGTCATTGCCCACTTATCCAAGCTAGAAACTTGCATATCATACTTACTCCCGTTCCTTTAGCCACCCTCCCCAAATCAGTAACAAATATTGTGTAACTATTTATCCAGTCACGCCCATACCACCTCCTAAATAGTTCTCAGATCCTTCTGCCTCGCTCTCTACTGCCACCACTTACCATGTGACTTCCGGCAATTATTTAGCTTTTCTGTTCCTTGGATTCCCCATCCGCAAATGGGAGTAATTATGTCTACCTCATAGAGTTGCAAAGATTAAATGAGATCACGGGACTCAAAACTATTAGCAGCAATTATTCAGACCATCACTGGGCCATATCTCGCTTACTGAAACGACCTCCTAATGAGTCTCCTCTTTTCTATTTTGATTCCCATCAGTCTGTTCTCCCTTTCTGCTAGAACAATCTTTCTGAAAGGAAAATCCCTTTATGCCACTCTTCTGTGTAAAGCCCTGTCATGCTTCCCATTGCCAGCAGCAAACAGTGAACCTCCTTTGGTGTGATATCTGAGGGGGTCATTCATGATCTGGCCTCTGTCGCTCTCCCCAGCTCTGGTTCCCTCCTCTTTTCCTGAACTTGCAACACTCCAAGCTGCATCTCTTCTGGCCAAGTCCTACTCAACCTTCAGGTCTCATACCTAACTTGCTCTAGGAAACTTTTCCCAATCCCATAAGACTGGATCAGGTGTTCCTTTTCTGTTTTCCCTGGGTTTATCCCAATCAAAGCACTTTATCCTTGTTTTGTAATTGCCTGCTTACTTTTTTGTCTCCTCCATTAAACTTTGATATCTTTGAAGAAGTCACTGTCTTGCTCACCGTTGTGTCTTCAACCCCCAGCAAATGTTTGGGGTAGAATAAGCAGGCAACAATAAAATAAGGAGAATACATATAAATGTTATTCCCTTCATATTTCTGATTGTCACCACACCAAGCTACTCTTTTTTTTTTTTTTTTTCTAGAATCTCACTTTGTCACCCAGGGTGGAGTGCAGTGGTATGATTTCGGCTCACTGCAACCCCTGCCTCCCAGGTTCAGGCTGATTCTCGTGCCTCAGCCTGCTGAATAACTGGGATTACAGGGCACCTGCTGTCACGCACAGCTGTTTCAGTATTTTTAGTAGAGACAGGGTTTCGCCATGTTGGCCAGGCTGGTCTCGAACTCCTGGCCTCAAGTGATCAGCCCACCTTGGCCTCCCAAAGTGCTGGGATTATAGGCTGTGAGCCACCGCGCCCGGCCGGTACTCATTAAAAGAACTGTAGAATTTCTGTCATTAGTGCATCTGGTGAGGCCTTCTGGAAAGAAGGCGGCTTCCAGAAGTAATGTGAGTCATCTAAGACCCTCCAGGTAAAGACTCTCACTCTGTCACCCAGGCTGGAGTACAGTGTCACAAACACAGCTCACTGCAGCCTTAACTTGTGGGCTAAAGGGATCCTCTCATCTCAGCCTTCCCAGTAGCTAGGACCACAGGCATGCCACCATCATGCCCAGCTAATTTTGTTTTTTATTATTTATAGCGGGGGGGGGGGTCTCCCTATGTTGCCCAGGCTGGTCTTGAACTCCTGGGCTCTAGGGATCCTCCCGCGTCAGCTTCCCAAAGTGCTGGGATTACAGGAATGAACCAATGCACTTGGCAGAGTATGCTATTAAAGGAACCAGAACATATAAAGAGGAGGAGTCTGGGATTGGGGATAAAGATTACAAGTAAATGAAGTCATTTAATAAAAATTCATTGAGCACCACCAGGCATTCTGGCTCACGCCTGTAATCCCATCACTTTGGGAGGCCGAGGCAGGTGGATCACCTGAAGTCAGGAGTTCGAGACCAGCCTGGCCAACATGGTGAAACCCCATCTCTACTAAAAATACAAAAATTAGCTGGGCACAATGGCGGGCACCTATAATCCCAGCTACTTGGGAGGCTGAGGCAGGAGAATCGCTTGAACCTGGGGGGTGGAGGTTGCAGTGAGCCAAGATTGGGCCACTGCATTTCAGTCTGGGTGACAGGGCGAGACTCCGTCTCAAAAAAAAAAAAAAAAAAAAAAAAAAAAAAAAAAAAAAAAAAAAAAACCAAGCGCAGTGGCTCATGCCCATAATCCCAGCACTCTGGGAGGCCGAGGCCAGCGAATCACGAGGTCAGGAGTTTGAGACCAGCTTGATCAACATGGTGAAACCCCATCTCTAGTAAAACTTAAAAAAAATTAGCTGGGTGTGGCCAGACGCGGTGGCTCACGCCTGTAATCCCAGCACTTTGGGAGACTGAGGTGGGCGGATCACGGATCATGGGTTAGGAGATCGAGACCATCCTGGCTAACATGATGAAACCCCACCTCTACTAAAAATACAAAAATTAGCTGGCATGGTGGCGGGCACCTGTAGTCCCAGTACTTGGGAGGCTGAGGCAGGAGAATGGTGTGAACCCAGGAGGCGGAGCTTGCAGTCAGCCGAGATCATGTCACCGCAGTCCAGCCTGGGTGACAGACCGAGACTCCGTCTCTAAAAAAAATTAAAAAAAAAAAAATTAGCTGGGTGTGGTGGCACATGCCTGTAGTCCCAGCTATTCAGGAGGCTGAGGCGGGAGAATCACTTGAACCAGGGAGGCAGAGGTTGCAGTAAGCCGAGATCGCACCACTGCCCTCCAGCCTGGGTGACAGAGTGAGACTCTGTCTCGAAAAAAAAAAAATCATTGAGCACCACCTTATGTGCCTGGTATAAAACTAAATGAGACAAAGATTCTGCCCTTGCTGAATTTCTGTTTTTTGGGGAGAGGGACAATAAACCAAGACATATATAACGTTAGCTGGTAACAAGTGTAATGAAGACAAAAGAGACTGCTTTTAGAGGAAGTGGTCATGGAAAGCCTCTCTAAAGAGGTGACATTTGAGCACATCTCTAAGACATCAGGATATCTGGGGTAAATGTTCTAACTACTCAGTTTATTGAAGAGCAAATGTGAAGATGCTGAAGCAGCAGTTGGTATGCTGGAGAAACCACCACCAGGAGGTCGCTATGAGTGGGGTTCAGTGAGGAAGGGATCACATGGTAGGAGATAAAAATCATCTTTAGTCATTTAGTTTGAGGAAACTGTTACATCCAAACATATATTCATATGCCCAGCAGGCAGCTGGAAATATGAATTCAGAGCTCAGGACCAAACGTGGTACTGTAAAGAAATGGGAGGCCGGGAGCAGTGTCTCACACCTGTAATCCCATCACTTTGGGAGGCCAAGGCGGGCGGATCACTTGAGGTCGGGAGTTCTAGACCAGCCTGACCAACATGGAGAAACCTCATCTCTACTAAAAATACAAAATTAGCTGGGCATGGTGGCGCATGCCTGTAATCCCAGCTTACTCAGGAGGCTGAGGCAGGAGAATCGCTTGAACCTGGGAGGCGAAGTTTGCAGTGAGCCGAGATCAGGTCATTGCACATTGCACTCCAGTCTTGGCGGCAAGAGCGAAACTTCGCTAAAAAAAAAAAAAAAAAAAAAAAGAAAAGAAAAAAAAAAAAAAGAAAGAAATAGGGAATAGGCCAGGCACGGTGGCTCACACCTGTAATCTCAGCACTTTGGAAGGCCAAGGAGGGTGGGTTGCTTGAGCCCAGGAGTTTGAAACCACCCCGGACAACATGGTAAAACCCCATCTCTACAAAAAAAAATTGTTTTGAAAAATTAGCCAGGCATGGTGGTACACGCCTGTAGTCCCAACTACTTGGAGGGTGAGGTGAGAGGATTGCTTGAGCCTGGGAGGCAGAGGTTGCAGTGGGCAGAGATTGTGCTATTGCACTCCAGCCTGGGTGACAGGACCCTGTATTAAAAATAAATACATACAAGGAAAAAAAAAAAAAGAAATGGGAATAGCTAGTGTCTGCATGGAGATGATAATACTAGTGAAACCATGCAAGTGAATGAGATAGCCGTGGCAAAATGTGAGAACAGTTGTCAGGGATGAAGTCCTGGGAACACCAACAGATAATGACAGGCAGAGGAGAGGACCTACAAAGACATATTACAGGGTCTAGAGAAGAACCAGGAGAGGAGAGTCACAAGCCAAGGTCATGGCACATTTCAAGATGTTCAAATGCAGCAGAGATATCTCATGAGATACAGTACTTGAAACTCATGAAAACTGTTAAGTACAAGGTGTTGTTATCACTATTCATGATAATTAGAGAGCATCTCTAAAGGATTTTTTTTTTTTTTTTTTTTTTTGAGATGGAGTCTCTCTCAGTCACCCAGGCTGGAGTGCAGTGGTGAGATCTCGGCTCACTGCAAGCTCCACCTCCCAGGTTCTCGCCATTCTCCTGCCTCAGCCTCCTGAGTAGCTGGGACTACAGGCACCCACCACCATGCCCAGCTACTTTTTTGTAATTTTAGTAGAGACGGGGTTTCACCATGCTAGCCAGGATGGTCTCGATCTCCTGACCTCGTGATCCGCCTGCCTCGGCCTCCCAAAGTTCTGGGATTACAGTTGTGAGCCACCGTGCCCAGCCTCTAATGGATATTTTAACTTCAGTGTAGTGAGAATTTAGTTATATCCACAATCTACTGATAACCAATTCTTATTGTTTTGTTGAATTTTCAAAATATATGCAAGTTATACTGAATGCTATAATTACTCCATGATACTACACTGATGTTGGGAACAGGACTCACAATCCCTGCAGAATCTGATTTGTGGAACTGTATATTCAACTTATATATCTGAATACAGGTTCAACTTGTATATCTGAATATGGGTAATAATACTTATCTTAGATTTCTACTGGATTTTAGTTAAAACCTCACAGTAACACCTCCACTAAAGATTTGCAGCATGTGGCTCTTCTGTCTATAGGGAAGCCTGATAATAATGAGAACTCAATGGAGTTACGTACAACAGTCTCCTAGAATTCAATTGATGGAATTAGGCTGCAGCTGTTTCTGTTGCCTCTTTCTCCCTTCCCCTTTCCCCGACCCTTCTTTTGAAACAGGCACTCACTCTGTCACCCAGGCTGCAGTGGTACGATCAAGGCTCATTGTAGCCTTGAACTCCTGGGCTCAAGTGATCCTCCCACCTCAGCCTCCGAAAGTGCTGGGATTACAGGCATGAGTCACCAGGCCCAGGCACCTGCAGCCTTTTTAAAGGCTCAGGCCTGTAATCCCAGCACTTTCGGAGGCCAAGGCAGGAGGATCACTTGAGCCCAGGAGGTAAAGGCTGCAGTCAGCCATGATAGTGCCACTGCACTCCAATCTGGGCAACAGACTAGGGTGAGACCCTGTCTTAAAAGAAAAAGGCTGCAGAGTTTACTCTCGTGGGTGGGTGCACCAAAGTCCTGGTGAGGAGTTGCTAGTGTTGTGGAATGAGATAATGTTGTGACTGAGTGTTCAGCACTCTTAAACTGGATTTAACAATCCTAAGAGGACTTATTTTTATTTGTTTATTTATTTATTTATTTTTGAGACAGAGTTTCGCTCTGTCGCCCAGGCTGGAGGGCAGTGGTGCAATTTCAGCTCACTGCAACCTCCACCTCCCAGGTTCAAGCGATTCTCCTGCCTCAGCCTCCCAAGTAGGTGGGATTACAGGCAGGCACCACCACACCCAGTTAATTTTTGCGTTTTTAGTAGACACGGGGTCTCACCATGTTGCCCAGCTGGTCTCTAACTCCTGGCCTCATGAGATCCATCTGCCTAGGCCTCCCAAAGTGTTGGGATTACAGGAGTGAGCTGCTGTGCCTGACCAAGACATGTTCTTTTCTAACAAATCTACCCAAAGGGGTGTTGCTTTCCAAAGTTGAGACCTTGTGAGGCTACAATTTTATTCCTGCATTGTTCATTTTTCAGAACAAGTTTAAATTGTGCTATAATGCCAATTTGCAAACCACACAAGGTAAATATTCTCATTATCTTATATCACAGTTGGCTTTGGTCCCTAACTAGTGTTTTCTAACTTATTAATCAGATTGACCAGACAATTTTTTTTTTTTTTTTTTTTTTGAGACAGGGCCAATTGCAGTGGTGCAAACGTGGCTCACTGAAGCCTTGACCTCCCCAGGCTAGGTGGTCCTCCCACCTCAGCCTCCTAGGCAGCTGGAGCTAGAGGTATGTGCCACCATGCCCAGCTAATTTTTTGTAGTTTTTGTAGAGATGGGGTTTCACTAGGTTGCCCAGGCTGGTCTCAAACTCCTGCACTCAAGTGATCCGCCTGCCTCAGCCTCCCAAAGTGCTGGGATTATAGACGTGAGCCACCACTCCTGGCCACCTATATGATTACTTGACTGGTACCTTCAAGAGAAGAATCTGCCAATACTGAGACAATAATTGAACAGTTGCTTGATAAAGTAGCTTTGGAGTTACACAGACGACATGTGTTTGATTCTCGGTTCAGGAGTGCGGTGTGCCTTTCAGCGAATGTTTTAACCTCTGTAAGCCTATTTACTCAATAAAATGGGATAATATTACTGAGGTTGCAGGTTCCATATAAGGATCAGCAATAGCATATGTGGAACACTTGACACACAGTAGAGCTCAAAAATGGTAGCAGGCCGGGCGCCGTGGCCAAGCCTGTAATCCCAGCACTTTGGGAGGCTGAGGCGGGCGGATCACGAGGTCAGGAGATCGAGACCAGCCTGGCTAACACGGTGAAACCCCGTCTCTACTAAAAAAAAAAAAATACAAAAAACTAGCTGGGCGAGGTAGCGGGCGCCTGTAGTCCCAGCTACTGGGGAGGATGAGGCAGGAGAATAGCGTAAACCCAGGAGGCAGAGCTTGCAGTGAGCTGAGATCGGGCCACTGCACTCTAGCCTGGGCCACAGAGCGAGACTCCATCTCAAAAAAAAAAAAAAAAAAAAAAAAAGGTAGCAATAGTGCCACTAAAATGGAAATACACTTTCTTTTCATTTTAAGACGGCTTTGATACGTTTGAGAACTAGAAGGGCATTCCACAGACCAACTCGAGGATAATCTTCAAAAGAAAAAATGCTATAAAAATGGTGATAAAGGCCGGGCGCGGTGGCTCAAGCCTGTAATCCCAGCACTTTGGGAGGCCGAGACGGGCGGATCACGAGGTCAGGAGATCGAGACCATCCTGGCTAACACAGTGAAACCCCGTCTCTACTAAAAATACAAAAACTTAGCCGGGCGAGGTGGCGGGCGCCTGTAGTCCCAGCTACTCGGGAGGCTGAGGCAGGAGAATGGCGTAAACCCGGGAGGTGGAGCTTGCAATGAGCTGAGATCCGGCCACTGCACTCCAGCCTGGGTGACAGAGCGAGACTCCATCTCAAAAAAA
>NW_020257627.1:44057-79441 GCF_003255815.1 Theropithecus gelada
AAAAAAAAAAAAAAAAAAAAAAAAAAAAATGGTGATAAAGCCGGGCATGGTGGCTCAAGCCTGTAATCCCAGCACTTTGGGAGGCCAAGGAGGGCAGATCACCTGAGGTCAGGAGTTCAAGACCAGCCTGGCCAACATGGTGAAACCCCATCTGTACAAAAATACAAAAATTAACCGGGCATGATGGCGGATGCCTGTAAACCCAGCTACTCAGGAGGCTGAGGCAGGAGAATAGCTTGAACCTGGGAGATGGAGGTTGTAGTGAGCCTAGATTGCGCCACTGCCCTCCAGCCTGGGCAACAGAGCAAGACTCCGTCTCAAAAAAAAAATTTATTTAAAAAAATGATGATAAAGCAGGCACTGCAATAAGATCTTGAGGTAAGCTAACTACAAGCCATTGCAAGTCATCTACATGGCATTTTATTTTTGTAAAAGAAGCATCATCTTAGGAGATATAAATGAAAGACAAACAGCTTAAGTGCTGGTCAATCTTAGTTGGAACTCCACCATTTTGCAAAGTGTTTTAAAATAATAAAAATGATTCTAGTTTTTTTTCTTTCTTTTTTTTTTTTTTTTGGTAGAGTCTTGCTCTGTCACCCAAGCTGGAGTGCAGTGACACAATCTCGGCTCACTGCAATCTCCACCTCCCAGGTTCAAGTGATTCTCGTGCCTCAGTCTCCCAAGTGTCTGGGACTACAGGTGTGAGCCACCACGCCCAGCTAATTTTTTGTAGAGATGAGGTTTTACCATGCTGGCTAAGCTGGTCTCGATCTCCTGACCTCAGGTGATCCACCTGACTCAGCCTCCCAAAGTGCTGGGATTACAGGTGTGAGCCAAAATTTTCGTAATTTTTGTAGAAACGGAGTTTCACCATGTTGCCCAGACTGGTCTTAAACTCCTAAGCTCAGGACATCTGCCCACCTCGGCCTCCCAAAGTGCTGGGATTACAGGGGTAAGCCACCATGCCTGGCCCCTGTAATTGTTATAAGAAGCAAAAGTATATTCATTGACATACCAGCTCAGACAACAGGTTTGGTCTGTAACAGGGAAGAGATGCAGAAGGGCCTGGCTGCACCATGTTACCTAATTTCAGAAATTATGGGTATAGCTGGAGCTTCCCCTAGCAACCTTTTTTTTTTTTTTTTTTTTTTGAGACGGAGTCTCACTCTGTTGCCCAGGCTGGAGTGCAGTGACGCGATCTCGGCTCACTGCAACCTCTACCTCCCTGCCTCAAGCAATTCCCCTGCCTCAGCCTCCGGAGTAGCTGGGGTTACAAGCGCAGGCCACCGAATTCGGTTAATATGTGTATGTGTGTGTGTGTGTGTGTGTGTTTTTAGTAAAGATGGAGTTTCACCATGTTGGCCAGACTGGCCTCGAACTCCTGACCTCAGGCAATCTGCCTGCCTCGGCCTCCCACAGTGCCGGGATTACCGTCATGAGCCACCGCGCCCGGCCCCCATACTTTTTTAAATGTTTATAGTTGTCCTACCTCTCACCTAAGATGGAGGACAGGGATTGTGTTTTATTCGTTTTATATTCCCTAGGTTATTTATTTATTTATTTATTTATTTATTATTATTTTTTTTCGAGACGGAGTCTCGCTCTGTCGCCCAGGCTGGAGTGCAGTGGTGGGCTCACTGCAAGCTCCGCCTCCTGCATTGACGCCATTCTCCTGCCTCAGCCTTCGGAGTAGCTGGGACTACAGGCGCCCGCCACCTTGCCCAGCTAGTTTTTTTTTTGTTTTTTTTTTTTTAGTAGAGATAGGGTTTCACTGTGTTAGCCAGGATGGTCTCGATTATTTATTTATTTATTTATTATTATTATTATTATTATTATTTTTTTTTTTTGAGACGGAGTCCTGCTCTGTCGCCCAGACTGGAGTGCAGTGGCCGGATGTCAGCTCACTGCAAGCTCCACCTCCCGGGTTTTACGCTATTCTCCTGCCTCAGCCTCCCGAGTAGCTGGGACTACAGGCGCCAGCCACCTCGCCCGGCTAGTTTTTTGTATTTTTTTAGTAGAGACGGGGTTTCACCGTGTTAGCCAGGATGGTCTCGATCTCCTGACCTCGTGATCCGCCCGTCTCGGCCTCCCAAAGTGCTGGGATTACAGGCTTGAGCCACCGCGCCCGGCCTATTATTATTATTATTATTTTTTTTTTTTGAGATGCAGTCTTGCTCTGTCGCCCAGGCTGGAGTGCAGTGGCCGGATCTCAGCTCACTGCAAGCTCCGCCTCCCGGGTTTACGCCATTCTCCTGCCTCAGCCTCCCGAGTAGCTGGGACTACAGGCGCCCGCCACCTTGCCCGGCTAGTTTTTTGTATTTTTTAGTAGAGACGGGGTTTCACCGTGTTAGCCAGGATGGTCTCCATCTCCTGACCTCGTGATCCGCCCGTCTCGGCCTCCCAAAGTGCTGGGATTACAGGCTTGAGCCACCGCGCCCGGCTATTTATTATTTTTTAAAGACAGGATCTCATTCTGTTGCCCAGGCTGGAGTGCAGTGGTGCATTCACTTGCTCACTGCAACCTCCACCTCCCAGGCTCAAGTGATCGTCCTACCTCAGCCTCCTGGGTAGCTGGTACTACAGGCATGTGCACCACAGCCGGCTAATTTTTGCAACTTTTGTTGAGACGGGGTTTCAGCATGTTGCCTGGGTTGGTCTTGAACACCTGAACACAAACGATCCTCCAGCCTCAGAATCCCAAAGTGGTGGGATTACAGGCATGAGCCACGGCGCCTGGCTTTTTTTTTTTTTTTTTGAGACAGAGTCTTTCTCTGTCGCCAGGCTGGAATGCAGTGGCGCGATCTTGGCTCACTGCAACCTCCACCTCCTGGGTTCAAGCGATTCTACTGCCTCAGCCTCCTGAGTAGCTGGGACTACAGATGTGAGCCACCACACTCAGCTAATTTTTGTATTTTTAGTAGAGACGGGGTTTCACCATATTGGCCAGGATTGTCTAGATCTCTTGACCACGTGATCCACCTGCCTCAGTCTCTCAAAGTGCTGGAATTACAGGCATGAGCCAGGGCGCCCGGCTTTCCCTACTCTTAACTCCAATATTTTATTTTTTCTTTCTTTTTTTTTTTTTTTTTGAGAAGGAGTTTTCACTCTTGTTGCCCAGGCTGGAGTGCAATGGTGTGATCGCAGCTCACCGCAACCTCTGCCTCCCAGGTTCAAGTGATTCTCCTGCCTCAGCCTCCCGAGTAGCTGGGATTACAGGCATGTGCCACCATGCCCAGCTAATTTTTGTATTTTTAGTAGAGACCCGGTTTCTCCATGTTTGTCAGGCTGGTCTTGAACTCCCGACCTCAGGTGATCTGCCTGCCTTGGCTTCCCAAAGTGTTGGGACCACAGGCGTGAGCCACCGTGTTGGCCAACTCCATGATTTTTACATAGAGGCATGCAATACATACTTGTGGAGTTTCAACACTCCACAAGTAAAAAAAAAGTTCCAAGTAAAAAAATCAAGATATATGGTCTGAAATGTGGAGTATACCTTTGATGACTACATAGCAGAACATTTGAAATATTATCCCAGAAAATACTGGGTGATAGAATCTTTTTAAATTACACATCTAGGCCAGGCGCGGTGGCTCACACCTGTAATCCCAACACTTTGGGAGGCTGAGGTGGGCGGATCGCTTGAGGTCAAGAGTTTGAGATCAGCCTGGACAACATGGTGAAACCCCGTCTCTACTAAAAATACAAAAATTAGCCAGATGTCATGGCAGGCACCTGTAATTCCAGCTACTTGGGAGGCTGAGGCAGGAGAATCACTTGACCCGGGAGGTGGAAGTTGCATTGAGCTGAGATTGCACCACTGCACTCCAGTATGGGCCACAGAGTGAGACTGTGTCTCAAGAAAAAAAAAAAAAAAATTACATATCTGGCTCATGGGTTCTCATCAATGGACTTAAAGGAGTCCCTGAATGGAAGTAAGGAGTACTTTAACTTGGATGGGGGAAAAAAAAATAATGTGTTTGTTTTATCTAACATCTAACTGAAATTTAGCATTTTCCCCCATTGTGAATGTAGACAACATATCACAGTAGAATTAGTAATACCTTTCCCTTTGTCACCAATAGAAATCATTTTCATATCACTTTATTACTGTCATGGATTTCTTGAAATATCACTCTACAATTTCTGTAGTTATTAGACCTGCTCTAAGATCTTAATAGTTATTGTGTTAATAAAGAAAAAGTTCCTGCCTGGGTAACAAGGTGAAACCCGTCTCTGCAAAAAAAAAAAAAAAAAAAAAAAAAAAAAAAAAAAAAAAAAGCAACAATTAGCCCAGAGCAGTGGCCAGTGCTTGCAGTTCCTACAAGCCACTAGGAAAGCTGAGGTCAGAGGATGGCTTGAGCCCTGGAGGCAGAGGTTGCCATGAGCCCAGATTGCACCATTGCACTCCAGCCTGGGTGATAAAGTGAGCCCATCTTTAAAAAACAAACAAACAAAAAAATTAAAAAGTAAAAGCTGGGCCCGGCGCGGTGGCTCACGCCTGTAATCCCAGCACTTCTCCTAGGCGGACGGCTCACGAGGTCAGGAGATCGAGACCATCCTGGCTAACCCGGTGAAACCCCGTCTCTACTAAAATTACAAAAAATTAGCCGGGCGTGGTTGCAGGCGCCTGTAGTCTCAGCTACTTCGGAGGCTGAGGCAGGAGAATGGCGTGAATCCGGGAGGCGGAGCTTGCAGTGAGCCGAGATTGTGCCACTGCACTCCAGGCTGGGGGCCACAGCGAGACTCCGTCTCAAATAAATAAATAAATAAATAAAAATAAAAGTAAAAGCTTACTATATCACGAACGTGTTTTAAAAGTATATTTCCGAATTGTATTTCAATATAAATGGTTTCTTTTGTATTGCTATGTATTTTATGCATTTAAAAACTGAGAAGATATTCATAGCTTTTACCAGACTTCCAAATGGCACAAAATAGGTTAAAAATTATGGCGCTAGAGGCAGATTTATGTGAAGCTAGTAAAATTTAAGCTTCAGGCTGGGTGCCTGTAATCTCAGCATTTTGGGAGGCCGAAGCAGAAGAATCACTCGAGGCCAGGAGTTCAAGACAGGCCTGGGCAACATAGCTAGATTCCCTTCGCACTTCCCGTGTCTCTATTAAAAAAAAAAAAAAAAAGTTAAGCTTCGGGGTCCTCCCTCACTTTTACAATGTCCTTCCAAGCCTCTGTTCCTAAATTTATATTAGTCATTTAATACGATTTTTCTTAAACACTCCCAACCTTTCTCTTTCTTTCCTTGTTTCTTTTCCTTTCCTTTCCTTTTTCCTCCCTCTCTCCCTCCCTCCCTCTCTCTTTCTTTCTAGAAGGAGTTTCGCTCTTGTCGCCCAGGCTGGAGTGCAATGGCACACTCCACCTGCAACCTCCACCTCCCGGGTTCAAGCGATTCTCCTGCCTCAGCCTCCCAAGTAGTTGGAATTACACGCACGCGCCACCATGCTCGGCTAATTTTTGTATTTTTAGTAGAGACGAGGTTTCACCATGTTGGCCAGGCTGCTCTCGAACCCCTGGGCACAAATAATCGTCCACCTCGGCCTCCCAAAGTGCTGGAATTACAGGCGTGAGCCACTGCGCCCAGCCTAAGACTCGTGGCATTTCTGTAAGTCTCACACCCCATAACACAAAACTTGGATCTACCCAGAGATTTAACTTGGTGGGCATTGCAGTCTGGGGTCGGGAAAAAAAGGGCTGGCACCACAGAAGTGAGTTCGGAATGTTTCAGTGAGACGGGACAGGTTTGGACTAAGGACAGGGAACAAATCAGTAGAAATAGCAGGTGAGAAATAGGTTTAGGACTAGCAAGAATTAGTGTCCTTTGGGAATTACCCCTTTCCCCTGCATGGCTCTTTTGGCTTCAGAAATGGATGTATCTGCTTTATTTTATGAATATCAAGTAGCTCCAAATCCTGTGGGGAAAAGGTTCCTGCTCTATTACTTGTGTTATACATCGCTCTGGAGTCATTTTAACGATTTCCCTCACAGTCTGCCACCAACGATGTGTGGACGGCAGCCAGGGAGGGAGAGAGGCATTTCACCGATCGTTCCAAGGAAAGATTATCTAGACAAAATCCTCAGCAAAATGACAAGCCAAATCATCCTTAAATTGTGTGCTCACTAGAGGCGAAAAGATGACCGAAAGAGGCCCGAACGCGTGGCTATGGGCGTGTCTGGGGCGAACGCCGGCAGCAGGGGTGCGAGGGAGGACTCGGGGGCTAAGCGCGGCCGGTGGCGGGACGCGAGCGCCATGGCGGAGCGGGGCCAGCGCTGACTGCAGGGGGCGGGGCTCCGGATGCGGCCACGCGGCTCGAGGCCTAGATTTTCGGCCTCGCATCGGCGGCAGACGAAGAAGGAGGAGCCTCGTCCACCCAGGACCCGGTGCCCCCAAGCGTCGCCGCCACCAAGGGCTTCCACCACAGACCCCTTTGTGTGCCTGCCCCCGCCTCGGAGGCGCCCCAGCCAGCGGCGCTGAGCACCCTCATTGGTTCAACCGACAGCTTCATCGATTGGCTCTCGAGTCGTCCGGCGTGGTCCGTTTTGCCTCGATACTATTGGTCACCTGAGCTGCCTGTCAAGCCGCCTCGCCAAGCGATTGCCCCGCAGCTCGGAGTCCCTGGAAGCAGTTCCGGGAAACCCCGCGTGCTGCCGGGATCGCGTCTCTGTCCATGAGGGGGGGGAGGGGGTGGCGCGCGCGCCATTTCTAGTCGTTTTCAAAGCGCCTCGCGCTGATTCTCACGGGCCCGGCCGCCGGCCCCCGCTCTGCCCTGGTGAGTCTCGCGCCGGCCCGTGGGGGGAGGGGCCGGGAGCCCCGATCCAACCCAACTCAGCCAGGGCTCCGCGCCTGGTCCCGTTTCGTTTGCGCTCCGAAGCCCCGGGGTGGGGGTGGGGACGGGCTGGGGGCGGCTTTGGTCTAGTCCGGCCGCGCGGCTGTGGGCCTAGCCCGGCCGAGACGCCTCTCGCCCTTGCTCTTCCTCCCCCCGCCCCTCCAGCCCGCGGTCCGGCCCGCCGGGCGCTCTCCGCGCGGCCTGCCGGGGCCGGCCGTGCTTTTCCCGCCTCCGCCCGCTGCTCCATGCGGCCGGACCCCGCGAAGGGCCTGAGGCGCCCGCGGCCCTGCCGCTTGTCCCCGCCGGAGCCGCTTCGCTCCCGCCGCGGCCGGCCTAGCCCGAGTGGGATGTGCTGATGATCCGGACCGGCCTGAGGGGGTGGGGGTGGGGGCGGAAGGCGGGGTGCAAATCCCAGGGTTATCTGAGCCAGAAGAAAAGTTTTGTGTGAGCAGAAACCAAAAGGCCGATTTGTGTGGGAAGCCTCCCTCCCCTCCCACATTCTGCATGCCGCGGGCTGAGATTTGAAGGAAAAAATGACTACTAGAGGCCGTGGAACTTAGGCTCCAAGCGGCGCCTGAAATGGATAATTCTGAGACTGTCAGAGGCGCACCAAATTGGAAAGGCGATCCTTTTTCTTATACGGTAGTAACCGTATTGCCAAAATTTTTAAAAAGCCCAGGGCTTCTTGGAAGGTTCAGTCCTTTGACACTACCTGTTTGAGATTTTTGCAGTCCTCAAGTGGCTGAATTGATGTCTCATGAGTCAGTCGTAGGATGAGAGCTCGACACTGCTAAGCCATGAGATAACCGTTAGTCTCATTTCGTTGGTTCTTTTAAAGCCCGTCTCTTAATATGAAGAATTTGCACAGGGAGGTTCAGAAAAAGTCAGGGAGGCGTTAGTGCTGACATCCCGAATTTCCCAGCAGCCCTTTTAAATCTTTAAAAATGTCTCCTTTTTTTGCAAAAATGTTTAGATCAAATGACTCCCGTCACGTTAGTATATTTGCTGCATCCAGAAATATGGTTTGGCTGTGTGGCATTGTGTTGAATTGACATGAGTTTCAAATGGTCTCATATGACATAAAAAGTCTTTTTAAAATGAGCACTTTGTATTTGGCTTGAAGAGAGAGGGCTTTTCTTGATCCGAAAGTTTTATTTTCTGGAATCTAATTATTTTACGGTTTTTTTGTTAAAATTTACAAACTTTTTTGGAAAAATTTAACCAATTTCAATATCAACTTGTAGAGCCTTTGCAATGATATGGTAGGCATAAATATTTCTGTCTTGTGCTTAATACACAACTTGTCTTTTTGCTTTACACATACTTAAAAACACCACCTTAACAGATGTTCATTGAACTTTTCTGTTAAAAATTTGCCTCTTTTCTGTGACTAATAGTATTCCTAGGTGCAATGCTGTAAGGGTCTTGTGATACTGAGAACTTTTGAGTTCTGATGATCTTAAGGTAGTATGTGGGGATGGGGGAGCATGGGAAAACAGAACTATATGTTCGTAAGGAGATTTTGGGTTTAGGATGCATCTTTATAGAAATAGGTTGTGTTAATCAGTAAACGTATTCATCTCACACAATACAGTTTCTTGATCAAAAGTGTGACAGTTTCGAATGTTTCCGTTTTTGCTAGTTCATCAGAATTTGAAGCTTGCCTTGAGAAACATCCACCCAGAATTTAACCACAGTCTGCGTCTATTAAGGGCTATCGAGTCTTAATAGTGTTTTGTAATTGTGAGGAGTCATGTTATCTCATTTCCAGAGTAACCCTTTGCATTTTCCTTTCTTCTTCCTACTCTGTACTATTACCTCCTTCCCCTCTTGGTCTTCCTCCCTCTTTCATCAACTTCGACTAAGTATCAGTGGACTTTGAAATGAAAAGAAATTGTTTTAAGCCAGAAGAGTGCACCTGGTGCATTTGCACAATGTTCGATAAGCTGTCTGGAAGTGTGGTTATCTTGTGTGTCTTAGTACTTTGTAGGAGACTTGTATTTTCTTTATAGATGACTAGGTATCTTGAGTTTCATCAAGAAAAGTAGGCTTTTTCTTGAGATCTACCTTTATGTCTTTTATTTAGTATGTGTTGCAATGTCTTGTTCTGCTGCCTATTATCTTCATCACATTATGATTTCACCACAGACAAATGCACTTTAATTCCCTGTCTTTTGAGGCAGTATACAGACTGGCCTTGTATGGTTTATTATTTACTCTCTCTCTTCAGGGAATCAGTCCATTTCAGCATTACCTACTGAATGTACAAAATTATTTTTGGTAGGTTAATCTGAGAAATCTGGCTGAAGTTTAGCCTAATTAGGTAACATTTTTTGAAATATTTGGAAGAAGTTGTCTATTCTTCAGTATGTTTTTACATCTTTATTTTAGTGATATGAAAATTTCAACATGTACTTTTTTTTTTTTTTTAAAGCAACCTGAACTATAGCTCACTTAGTGTTTTATGTGGACTTAAAACAATTGTTTCGCTTTTAAACTTGGTCATTTTTTCTTTTAAATCTGTGAATGGGAATAGCGAATTAATCTTAGAACAAAAATTAATGTCAAGTTGGTTTTTTTTTTTTGGTTTTCATTTTGTGTTAAGTTAGGTGGAGAAAACCCAAACCACCACCATGTTGAACTAGAGAAAACAGGGCACTTATTTCACACTGATACTGTATTTGAAGCAGAGCCAGGAAAATTTGAAAGTCCTTAAATCTTGATTAAGTGGTCTGTGGGTGTTCATTCTGTTTTTAAACCAAAACTTTTTAAAACTGTGTAAGACCTGAGAGCTGAGGGGCTTTTAGGATTTTGTAGTGATTTTGATCTTTTTACCAGGACACAACAGCTGCTTTTGTTAATCAGCAGTTCTACCTTCAGTAAATTAAAGCCTTTATTTTACCCGGTGTACATGAAGTTCCTTAAAGATCTAATGCTTCCATGTACATTTTCTATGGTTTCACAGGATTATTATTGCCAATTTAGGTCAGATACATCACAGGAGGAATAAATTATTATTTTGATAGAGGTTATTAGCAGCATGTATACAAATTAGTTTAGATAAATCATGCATTGTCCTACAAACTAGTTATTTCTGGCTTAATGTAATATAGCTCCTGAATTTTTTCCAGCAGCATAATAAAATGGCTAATCAGGTGAATGGTAATGCGGTACAGTTAAAAGAAGAGGAAGAACCAATGGATACTTCCAGTGTAACTCACACAGAACACTACAAGACACTGATAGAGGCAGGCCTCCCACAGAAGGTGGCAGAAAGACTTGATGAAATATTTCAGACAGGTATAATATGCATTTCTTGTTTCTGACTGGTTATGAAAGTGAGGGCAAACCACTTTGAATTTTATAGATTTTTAAGGTTAAATAATACTTATTGTTTCTGATCTGTAGAGCTGAATGTTTGTTACTTTCCCTTCATTGAAGGCATATTGGGTTTGACTTTGATACTCCTTATTTCATTATTTTGAAGCCTTCTTAGTGTTGAATATGCAGTCTTAGTTGTTTCAGAACAGCACATCAATTTGTCTTAGATTTACCACCCATTAAAATGTATGTTTCTGCATACCAAATTTTACATTTTTTTCTTAATCGAAATCAGTCATCATTTTGCTTTTACTTTTCTACTTTTAGCTTCTTAAAGTGATTGTTAAATCAGCTTAGGTCTGATTAGGTGGCATAATAAGATGATAGTTAGACTGTATCGTCTGAAACCATAATAAATGTCAGACTCCTTGAGAGTTTGTGGCTTGTCTAGTTTCTAATAGAAATCCACATCTCTCCATAATTTGGAAGTGTTTGGTTTGTAACAGCTGCTTTTTTTTTTTTTTTTTTTTTAAATCCAGAAGTGCCATGGTTAAGTGCTTAAGCAAATTTGAACATCTTTATATGGTTGGTTGTAAGTGGTTTGAAGTTTTAAAGAGGGAGAGAAATATTTACCCTTAGGGAGCGTTGTTCATAAATAAATGTGTCCTCCTCCTCTGGGGACATAGATGGAAACTTTCTTCCTCTGTGTTGTGTGTGCCTATTCAGATTCTGAGAGAGAATTGAATTGTCTCACTCACAAATGTGTCTTAAGTACAGTAGTAACAAATAGCTGGTTTTTTTTTTTTTTTTGTCCTTAAAAAATTTTTAAATCTGGGAAGCTTAGTTTAATTTTAGACATTAAAATGACTTATAAAAATGACTCCTGGGTCATGGTCTTATTTGAAAATCAGTCCTCAGGAACTTTCTGTGACATTCTGCCATAGAGAATTGGCAGTGATCTGCTTAGAGATGCTCTCCTGTAGAGTGTTTTGTTATCGGTAAGAGGCTGATGGTTGGTCGTAGGCTTGGTTTGACAAAATGGATTGATGGGTGTCCTGAGTTGTGGCTTTGGGTGGTGGTATGGAATATTCAAGTAAGGCAACTCCAGTTATTTACACATGCTCATTTTGAGCTTTTGAAACAAATCATGGCAACTTTTTAAAAAAGTAACTTTGGAAGTGGCATTACATTTATTTAAAATTTACTATATGGAATAAAGTTCTTTTTGGCTTTATCAAAATGGAGTCACTTTTCATGTTCATATGAACTTGGGGGTTTTATTCTACGAAATACTTCCATTTTTACATTGGATCAATTCTGAAATATATTCCATATATATAAATATGACATAAACTTAACAGACTTAAGAAATTATATTTTAAACTTAGTAGATGTTCTGTGTGCAGTTGAATATACTACATATATGAAATGCAGTGTATGTATTTTCTGTCGAGTTTACTTGTAAGTCCATAAAGTCTTTATTACCATTTGAAAAAGATTGTCATTCTTGACAGTCAGTGTGAATGCCACAGCATCTTTTAAATCTCAGCTTATCACTTCAGAAAAACAAAGAATGCCTTAAAGTATGACTTTCAGAATTGATTAATCAAGCTGCACTTGCATTTGTAGAAGTTTAAAATTATGCCTTTCCGCATTCTGACTGCAGCAAAGTGGATGCTCAGATAAACAAATGCTTTTCAGTTTATCTTTGGTGTTCAGGAGAGAAAGTCTTTTGACACTTTTTGGAGAGTGGAAAGAATTACTTGGTAAAATTTGTTTTCACATTTTCCTCCACCTCTTATGTGGTTAGCATCAACTGTAACCGTCTGTAATCTGAAGGTTTATCCTTGGAAAATACAGTGTATTCTTATCACTCTAATATAAACCAAAATTTGTTATATTAATACATAATCTGTAATACAGTATGTATGTCAGGTTTAACCTTCAAGACTTGTACCTTTGGGGGAGTGGGAAATGGATATTAGGATTTGGTGGGGACGGTTTGTGGATATGGAGATTGAAATTCATGTTTTTGGTTGTTGACATTTTATCTTTATTTTCATATTTGTACTGGACCTTTCTATGTAGTATTTGGATAGCTGCATATATGCATATAGTTAAATGAAAATATAGTTTGTTAGTGATCATATTGAATATACCAATTCTTGATTAAACATCAGTAGAGCTTAGATTACCCCTTTTGTTGGAATAACGTTACCCCTTTTCAATTTAATTTTTAGGATTGGTAGCTTATGTCGATCTTGATGAAAGAGCAATTGATGCTCTCAGGGAATTTAATGAAGAAGGAGCTCTGTCTGTACTACAGCAGTTCAAGGAAAGTGACTTATCACATGTTCAGGTAAGGTCATTACTCAGAAATGTCTTTGAACAATTAGTGATCTGAAATTATTTTACTATTACTTTTTTTTCCTGTGGAGAAGTGGTGTTTTTTGTTTGTGACTACCTCTTCTTTTAAAAAATTAGTTTAAAGGAAAAAAAGATCTGCTTGTAGCAGAGTTTCAGAAGCACAAGTATAAAGCAAAAGTTTCCTCCCACCCCCTTGTGCAGTGAGTTATTTTAAAAACTTAAAATTAAAGCCAAGTTTTGATGGTTGTTACTATAGGTTTTTACATGTTACTCAGCTTTTTAACATTTGGGGGTTATTTGATCCTGTTTTGTTACCTTGGGGGAGAATGTAGGTGGGAGGAATAGTTTCAGACATCTGGCAAAGACAGTCTAGATGCAGTCACATAACAAATGGAAAGACTGTATTTTCCCAGGGTAGAAGGTAAGCTCCCTATACTGCCTTACTGCTGTCTGCTCCAGTCTCTGGCACTAAGTAACCACTCAGCAAATACTTGTTGAATGAATCAGTGAATATTTTGTTAAAATCCTGGTTTTCTGAAATTTATATTTAATTATATATCTGATCCTTCAAAGATTTTTGGTGATTCTTTTTATTAAATTACTTGTCTGTTCTAGAACAAAAGTGCATTTTTATGTGGAGTTATGAAGACCTACAGGCAGAGAGAGAAACAGGGGAGCAAGGTGCAAGAGTCCACAAAGGGACCTGATGAAGCAAAGATCAAGGTAAAACTTGACTTGGGTAGTTGTAATGAAATTGCATTTAATGATGAGGTCAAATGCTTCTTTCCATGTTTCCTAGAAAGTTTCACTTTTTTTTTTTTTTTTTTCTGAGACGGAGTCTTGCTGTGTCGCCCAGGCTAGAGTGCAGTAGCGCAGTCTTGGCTCACTGCAAGCTCTACCTCCCGGGTTCACACCATTCTCCTGCCTCAGCCTCCCGAGTAGTGGGATTACAGGCATGCACCACCACACCCGGCTAATTTTTTGTATTTTTAGGAGAGACAGGGTTTCACTATGTTGGCCAGATTGGTCTCTATCTCCTGACTTTGTGATTCGCCCACCTCGGCCTTTCAAAGTGCTGGGATTACAGACGTGAGCCACCACGACCGGCTGAAAGGTTCACTTTTTAAAACTGGTGTTTAGAAGTGAAATAATTTAGAGGAATTACATAAGAAGGATAATTTTGGGGGTCAGCACTCAATTGCATGTTTAATGAAAAGCCCTACTTCATACTCTTCCTCATTCCCTGTTTTGTGGTGATGAATGACGTGTATTTATTGATGCTTCTGCTGGTAGTTTCTTGGATTGATCCAGTAATGTCTCTTGGTTCAGTTATTTTCCAGCCACTTTGTTTCTTTTCTTTTTTTCTTTTTTTTTTTTTTGAGACGGAGTCTTGCTCTGTCGCCCAGGCTGGAGTGCAGTGGCCGGATCTCAGCTCACTGCAAGCTCCGTCTCCTGGGTTCACGCCATTCTCCTGCCTCAGCCTCCCGAGTAGCTGGGACTACAGACGCCCGCCACCTCGCCCGGCTAGTTTTTTGTATTTTTTAGTAGAGACGGGGTTTCACCGTGTTAGCCAGCCAGGATGGTCTTAATCTCCTGACCTCGTGATCCGCCCGTCTCGGCCTCCCAAAGTGCTGGGATTACAGGCTTGAGCCACCGCGCCCGGCCTGTTTCTTTTCTCTTGATAAAAAGGTGTTACAACCGCTTTCCTCCTTTTGAATTTTCAGTTACCTCGGTTTATTTATTTGTAAAATGGGAATGGTAATAGTGACTACCTCACAGAGTTATTATAAGGAGTAAATGAATTAACATATTATAAAGCACTTAGAATAATGCCTGGAATATAGCAAGAACTATGTAACAGTGAACTGTTATTATTATTACCATTTTATTACTTAGATAAACAGCTTTGAAAGGTATATATACAGCTTTTAATGAAAGACCAGTGAACTTAATTCGTTAGTTAAATGGATGGATGTTCATGTCTTGCTGTAGTGATATACTTTTTTTTTTTTGAGACAGAGTCTCGCTCTGTGGCCCAGGCTGGAGTGCAGTAGCACCATTTCAGCTCACTTCAACCTCCGTCTCCTGGGTTCAAGCGATTCTCCTGCCTCAGCCTCCTGAGTAGCTGGGACTACAGGTGTGCGCCACCACACCCAGCTGATTTTTTTTTTTTTTATTTTTTGGTAGAGTCGGGGGTTTCACTGTGTTAGCTAGGCTGGTCTTGAACTCCTGACCTTGGGGGATCTGCCCACCTCACCCTCCCAAAGTGCTGGGATTACAGGTGTGAGCCACCATGCCTGGCCTGTGATAGACTTTTTGATTAGAAATAGTTATTTGGTGTTGAAGTTATTTCTGTTACTATTACATTGTAATATGTAATGAAATAATCATACAACTCACCATAGTGTAGAATTAGTGGGATCCCTGAGCTTGTTTTCCTGCAACTAGATGGTCCCATTTGGGCATACTGGGACGTAGTGACAGATCTTCAGGCATTAGATTCTCATGAGGAGCATGCAACCTAGATCCCTTGTATGCGCAGTTCACAATAGGGTTCATGCTCCTATGAGAATCTGACGTGGTTGCTGATCTGACAGGAGGCGGAGCTCACAGCTCAGGCAGTAATGCCAGCAATAGGGAGGGTGAGGAGCGGCTGTAAATACAGATGAAGCTTTGTTCTCACTTGTCCACTACTCACCTCCTGCTATGCAGCCTGGTTCCTAATAGGCCACGGACCAGTATGGGTCTGTGGCCCAGGGGTGGGGAGACCCCTGTTTTACATTACATTTATGGCTCTGTTTCAGTCAAAGGTAGAAGAATGGAACGCTGAAGGTATGCATCCCTGTGGAATCTTAAGTGTTCACCGAACTTGATGATATCTAAAGTCTCTTGCCGTTCTGACAATGTGTGATTTTAAAAACCTGGCCGGGCGCAGTGGCTCACTCCTGTAATCTCAGCACTTTGGGAGGCTGAGGTGGGCGAATCACGAAGTCAGGAGATCGAGACCATCCTGATTAACATGGTGAAACCCCGTCTCTACTGAAAATGCAAAAAATTAACCAGGTGTGGTGGCCCGTGCCTGTAATCCTAGCTACTTGGGAGGCTGAGGCAGGAGAATGGCATGAACCCGGGAGGCGGAGCTTGCAGTGAACCGAGATCACGCCACTGCACTCCTGCCTGGATGACAGAACAAGACTCTGTCTCAAAAAAAAAAAAAAAGGTACACTAGAAAGACAGTGGGGGCTGGGCACAGTGGCTCATGCCCGTAATCCTAGCACTTTGGGAGGCCAAGACAGGTGGATCACTTGAGGCCAGGAGTACCTGACCAGCCTGGCCAACATGTTGAAACCCCATCTCTACTAAAAATACAAAAATTGGCTGGGCATGGTGGTACATGCCTGTAATCCCAGCTATTTGGGAGGCTGAGACAGGAGAATTGCTTAGACCCAGGAGGCAGAGGTTGCAGTGAGCCGAGACGATGCCACTGCACTCCAGCCTGGGCAACAGAGCAAGACTCCATCCCCCCCAAAAAAAAAAAGAAAAAGAAAAAGAAAGACAGTAGGAAGAAATGGATGTGAGAGTAATAGTAAATGAGAGAAGCTGCATGGAGGTAAGACTTAATGCTTAATTATTTTTTTAAGGATAGAGAACATTTTATTTGAAAAGACTCACCAGTAGAAACGTGTGGGGAACCAGTGTGAATTTTGACTTTGTTTTACCTAACCATAAAAATATATCTCCTAGGAAGTTGGAGTACTTTTTGGAAAAGATTAATATACTGATGCTTGTGTGTTAGATTTAGTATTCAAGTATAAAGAGATGTATAATTATCTCTAGGCCTTGCTTGAGAGAACTGGTTATACTCTGGATGTAACCACAGGACAGAGGAAGTATGGTGGTCCTCCACCAGACAGTGTGTACTCTGGCGTGCAACCTGGAATTGGAACGGAGGTAAGTGTTCTTTAGCTGTTTACTAAGATCTTTCCAGTTTGGAAAGTGTTTTATCTACTATGCAGATACTATACAGATGGGGGAAAATTCTTGATCCATTTCAAAGTTTAGCTGTTGTTATTTTTTAGATATCCATGTGTATTTTGCTGCCATCATGAGGATAGATAATCTTGTGACTGGTAGATACCCAAATACTTTATATAGGAATATAATACAGAGTTCTTGGAACAGGTTGCTAAAACCATGCTACTAGCAACACACCATTTTAGATACTTGGAGTAAAGTTATTTGGAAGACACAATTGCTTTATTCTGTATTTTTTTCCCGCCCCTGAGATGGAGTTTCGCTCCTGTTGCCCAGGCTGGAGTGCAGTGATGCAGTCTCGGCTCACTGCAACCTCCGCCTCCTGTGTTCAAGTGATTCTCCTGCCTCAGCCTCCCAAGTAGCTGGGATTACAGGTGCCTGCCACCACACCTGGCTAATTTTGTATTTTTAGTAGAAACGGAGTTTCACCATTTTGGTCAGGCTGGTCTTGAACTCCTGACCTCAAGTTATCTACCCACCTTGGCCTTCCAAAGTGCTGGGATTACAGGCGTGAGCCTCCACACCCGGCTGCTTTATTTTGGTTTTTGCTTTTTGGGGATTGTTTTTGTTTTTGTAGAGACTAGGTCTCACTATGTTGCCCAGGCCGGTCTTGAACTGCTGGACACAGGCAGTCCTCCCGCCTTGACTTCCTGAAGTGCTGGGATTACAGGCATGAGCCACAGTGCCCAACCAGGTTTTTTTGTTTCTGTTTTCTTTTTGTTTGTTTGTTTTTTGTTTTTTTGAGACGGAATTTTTGCTCTTGTTGCCCAGGCTGGAGTGCAGTGTTGCAATCTCGGCTGACTGCAACCTCCACCTCCCAGGTTCAAGCGATTCTCCTGTGTCAGCTTCCCAAGTAGCTGGGATTACGGGCCTGCACCACCATACCTGGCTAATTTTTTGTATTTACTAAAGACAGGATTTCACGATGTTGGTCAGGTTGGTCTTGAACTCATGACCTCAGGTGATCCACCTGCCTGTACCTCCCAAAGTGCTGGGATTAGAGGCATGAGCCACTGCGCCCGGCCAAGTTTTTTTTTTTTAATATCAATAATTTAGAACTGTGCTTGTTCTCTCCCTTGCCTGACCTATCGCTCAGAAGGGACATAGTATTTACATAAAGATATTATTGATGGGCATGGATTGCACAAGGGAAGAATGTGGAATCAGATAAAAGATTGAGTATGTTAGTCCATACTTGAACAAAGAAGCAACTCTTCCTCCATCTGTGTCTTCATAAAGGTTTTTCCATTTGCCTTATTGCTAGCCTATTCTAATCCCTCCCTCCCTCCCTTCCTCCCTTCTTTCCTTCCTTCCTTCTTCCCTCCCTTCCTCCCTCCCTCCCTTCCTTCCTTTTCCTTTTACTCTTTTTCTTTCTTTTTTTTTCTTTCAAGTCGGAGTTTCACTCTTGTTGCCCAGGCTGGAGTACAATGGTGCGATCTCAGCTCACTGCAACCTCTGCCTCTCAGGTTCAAGCGATTCTCCTGTCTTAACCTCCCGAGTAGCTGGGACTACAGGCGCCCGCCACCATGCCCGGCTAATTTTTCTATTTTTAGTAGAGACGGGGTTGCGCCAAGTTGGCCAGGCTGGTTACGAACTCCTGCTAATCCTTCAAATGGAGAAAACTATGTGCTGAAAAGTAACCTGTTATACGAGTGACCTTTTTTTTTTTTTAGAAATGGTCTGTCACCCAGGCTGGAGTGCAGTAGTATGATCATAGCGCACTGCAGCCTCAAACTCCTCCTGATTCAAGCAGCCTTCTTGCCTCAGCCTCCCCAGTGGCTGTGACTACAGAATCATGCCACCAAGCCCAGCTATTTTGTGTTTTGCTCTTGTTGCCCAGGCTGGAGTGTAATGGTGCAATCTCAGCTTACTGCAACCTCTGCCTTCCGGGTTCAAGCGATTCTCCTACCTCAGCCTCAGTAGCTGGGATTACAGGCATCCGCCACCACACCTGGCTAATTTTGTATTTTTAGTATTTTTAGTAGAGGAGAGGTTTCTCCATGTTGGTCAGGCTGGTCTCGAACTCCTGACATCAGGTGATCCTCTTGCCTCGGCCTCCCAAAGTGAAGCCCAGCTATTTTATTTTTTAATTTTTTGTAGAGACGGAGTCTCCCTATGTTGCCCAGCTGGTCTCCAACTCATGGGCTCAAGTGATCTTCCCACCTTGGTCTCTCGAAGTGCTGGCATTACAGGCGTGAGTCACCATGCCTGGCCTAATAAACTTGGAGATAACCAATTTGAAACAAATAGTTGATATGTTAATTGTAAAACACATATATATTCTCTCAGATTGCATTGTTCCTTTAGGAGAAAGATGCATTCTTCTGTATGTTAAATGTTATATACAGCAGATATGATTCCAGCAAAATCCCTATATGAGATCACTAGCCTAAAACCACTCTTGTCAAGCAATTACTTTCAGCAAAATCGTAGTGTAAAGTTTCAGATTTCTCTCAGTTAGATTTCATGAGATTGTGCAAGTATTTGTTGACAGTTTTGAAAATTCAAGAAAAATAGGTTTTTAATGTGTTGCTAGTAGATGTAATAAATTGGTTTTAATTGTTGTGATTTTTGATGTGAGGTTTGGTTTTTGTTCTTTTATATTTTCTTCCAGTCATCATTAAACCTTTTTAGGTCTTGATTGAGGAGGTTGAAGTTAAGGTCAGTGCCTGAGACTGTGCAGTATTAAAATTATGAGAGGATTGTGATATCTCATTTTTGGATAAAATCTGTAAGTTAACCCATTAGATGAGCATTCATTAACAGACATTGTTGCTAAGTATTGTTCTGAGATGAGAAATGTACAAGGATGATAGATAGTAATTTTGAAATATATTTTTTAGTTGTAGTATTTTTGTATTCTTCAGCTAGTATTGTTAAGCTGCTTTGGGAAGCAAGTTCTGTTTTTGTTTTTGTTTTTTTGAGATGGAGTCTCACTCTGTCGCCTAGTCTGGGGTGCAGTGGCACGATCATTGACTGCCACCTCCGCCTCCCAGGTTCAAGAGATCCTCTTGCCTCAGCCTCCCAAGTAGCTGGGACTACAAGTGCACACCACCATGCCCAGCTAATTTTTGTATTTTTAGTAGAGATGGGGTTTCACCATGTTGGCCAGTCTGGTCTCAGACTCTTGATCTCACGATCTACCCGCCTCAGCCTCCCAAAGTGCTGAGATTACAGAGGTGAGCCACCTCGCCTGGCCAAGTTCTGTTTTTATTTGTTTCCATTAATATAAGCAGGATTCATGGAGGTCATGACTGTATATAATAAATTCTTATCTGTTTGCAGAGTGTACCACTGATGTTTTGCAGAGTAATGAAAAGAAATGGTAGATTGAGATCTTATTCTTTGGCTTATTCATGGTGGTGAAGAACCCCAGTGTATTTAACAGAGACCTAAAGTATATGACTTTGTGGCAGCTGAATTTTATTATGTGTGAGAAACTGATACATTTGCAAGATAGCAAATGTAAGTAGGAGCTAGATAATGTAAGAATCCTAATTGATAACCAAAAGACTCTGTTGACTGGGTGTGGTGGCTCATGCTTGTAATCCTAGCATTTCAGGAGGCTTGAGGCAGGAGAATCATTTGAACTCAGGTGTTTGAGACCAACCTGGCTAACATAGGGAGACCCCGTCTCTATAAAAAAATAAAAAATTAGCCGGGCCTGGCGGCATGCGCACAACTGTGGCCTCAGCTACTTGGGAGGCTGAGTTGAAAAGATCAGTTGAGTCTGGAGGTCAAGACTACGGTGAGCTGTTATTGCGCCGCTGTACTCCAGCCTGGGTGACAGAGCAAGTACCTTGTCTCAAAAAAAGAAAAGACTGTTGGATGACTTGGTTACTTCCTTTATTACTGTTGAAGTACTTGATGGATAAATTGTAGACAGCTAAAACTTTTTCTGGGTCTTCATGGCTGATGAGTGAAGAAAGAAGTGTTATTATGGTATTCACTAGATTCTGTTGGTTCCGAAAAGGGAGGAGGGTTACCTGCAGATGACTGAGTGCTTGCTCTGAAAGGGCTCACATGGATCCAGAATGACTCAGGACTAAAAAGTTAATAAAAGGAAAGTATTCCTATTTCATTTTAGTTAATTAAAAATTGAGCTTAAAAACTTTAAAAGAAGGCCGGGCGCGGTGGCTCAAGCCTGTAATCCCAGCACTTTGGGAGGCCGAGATGGGCGGATCACGAGGTCAGGAGATCGAGACCATCCTGGCTAACCCGGTGAAACCCCGTCTCTACTAAAAAAATATAAAAAACTAGCCGGGCGAGGTGGCGGGCGCCTGTAGTCCCAGCTACTCGGGAGGCTGAGGCAGGAGAATGGCGTAAACCCAGGAGGCGGAGCTTGCAGTGAGCTGAGATCCGGCCACTGCACTCCAGCCTGGGCGACAGAGCGAGACTCTGTCTCAAAAAAAAAAAAAAAACAAACTTTAAAAGGAACAGTGCTGAATTAGTTTTTGAAAACTTTAGCCTTTTAAATTCTTTTTAGGTCCTAAGTTAAATTGATCTTGAAATGAAGATATTCCTGTTTCTTAGATAAACTAGTGTTTTCAATTCGTGGTCTGTTTCTTCACAGACTCACATGACTATAGTATTGGGGACTTTATTGGCCACAGATTTGTTGATGTTTGTTCTATGTTTATTTATTTATAAAAAGAAGGTCTCACTCTTGCCCAGGCTGGAGTACAGTGGCACAATCGTAGCTCACTGCAACCTCAAACTCCTGGGCTTAGGGGAACCTCGTGCCTAAGCTTCCCAAGTAACTGGGACTACAGGTACATGGCACCACACTGAGCCAATTTTTAAAATTTTTTATAGAGGCAGGGTCTTGCTTTGTTGCTCAGGCTGGTCTCAAACTCCTGGGCTCAAGGAATCCTCCTGCCTTGGCCTCCTTGAGCGTTGAGTTTACAAGTGTGAGTCACCATGCCCAGCCCACATGAGGAAGTTGAGACTCATTGCTTAAGAAACTTGGCCAGGTGCCGTGACTCATGCCTGTAATCCCGAAACTTTGGGAGGCTGAGGCTGGCAGATCACTTGAGGTCAGGAGTTCGAGACCAGCCTGGCCAACATGGTGAAACCCCATCTCTACTAAAAATACAAAAATTAGCCAGGCTTGGTGGCACATGCCTGTAATCTCGGCTACTCAGGAAGCCGACACAGGAGAATTGCTTGAATTCGGGAGGCAGAGGTTGCAGTGAGCTGAGATGGCGCCACTGCACTACAGCCTGGGCGACAAAGCGAGATGGCATCTCAAAAACAACAACAACAACAAGAACAAAACTTGCTCAAGGTAACTAAAATGTAGATTTGAATCGCATATAACTGAAAACTCACTGTTGCTCACATTCTTATCACCTGCATAGCTATCACCCTACTATACCAAGCCACTTTCATCTCTTTCCCAGATTGCCCTGTTCACCTGACTGGTCAGCCTGTTTCTCCACACAATCCATTTTCTACCCAGTCGCTGAAGTGTATCTTTTAGAACATAAGTCATACCCAGTCATTTTTCTGCATTAAACTCTCTGATGGCTTCCCAACACATCTGGGAGCAGAAATGCCTAACCATGGTTTAACTTACTCTGGCCCCGTTCTCTGTTTTCCACCCACTGTCACTTTTATTCTGGCCACTGGCCTGTGTGCTGTTCTTCAGATATGTTGAGTGTACTCCCGTCTCACATCTCACAGCCTTTTGTACTTGTTCCCTCAACTTGGAATGCTCTTTCTTCAGATTTCTTTTTTCTTTTCTTTTTTTTTTTTTTGAAACAGAGTCTTGCTCTGTTTCTCAGGCTAGTCTAGAACTCCTGGCGGGCCTCAAGTGATACTTCTGCCTTGGCCTCCCAAAGTGCATGAGACAGTGCCCCCTCACCTTCCTCAGATTTTTACTTAATTTTCTCTTAGATCTCAGCTCAAATTTACCCCTGTAGGGAAGCCCTCCTGGTGAAAACACAGCCCCATCATTTATCCCCTCTTCCTGTTTTTTCATTCTTCTTAACATTTAATACCTCTTAAAATCATATAATCACTATGTATTTATTTATTTAAGACAGAGTTTCACTCTGTTGCCTAGGCTGGAGTGCCATGGCGTGATCTCCACTCACTGCAACCTCCACCTCCCTGGTTCAAGTGATTCTTCTGCCTTAGCCTCCCGAGTAGCTGGGATTACAGGCTTGTGCCACCATACCTGGCTAATTTTTGAATTTTTAGTTACAGACAGGGTGTCACCGTATTTGCCAGGCTGGTCTCAAACTCCTGACTTCAAGTGATCTGCCCACCTCGACCTCCCAAAGTGCTAGGATTGCACACATGAGCACCATGCATGACCCATATTGTTTACTTTTTTTATTTTTGTCTGTCTCTCTCAGTAGAATATAAACTTCATTAATGCCTAGACCTTGTCTGTGGTAGTCACTATATTTCTAAAATCTAGAAAAATATATGGCACATGAGTCCAAGGTATGTCTAATTCCTTGTCTCATGAAAGATTTGTATTATACAAGTTCTGAGTAGGGCGGGAGCCATGTGTTTGTATAGGCTAGACATTTACATGGAGCAGCTTCAAGCAGGTACTTTAAAGATTAATTGGGTGCTCGCTTCGGCAGCACATATGCTAAAATTGGAACGATACAGGAAGATAGCAGGCCCCTGCGCAAGGATGACATGCAAATTCATGGAACATTCCATATTTTTACTAGAAATACCATTTGACCCAGCTATCCCATTACTGGGTATATGCCCAAAAGATTATAAATCATGCTGCTATAAAGACACATGCACACGTATGTTTATTGCGGCACTATTCACAATAGCAAAGACTTAGAACCAACCCAAATGCCCGTCAATGATAGACTGGATTAAGAAAATGGTGGCACGTATATACCATGGAATACTATGCAGCCATAAAAAAGGACGAGTTCATGTCCTTTGTAGGGACATGGATGAAGCTGGAAACCATCATTCTCAGCAAACTATCACAAGGACAAAAAACCAAACACCGTATGTTCTCACTCATAGGTGGGAATTGAACAATGAGAACACTTGGACACAGGAAGGGGAACATCACACACCGGGACCTGTTGTGGGGTGGGGGAGGGGGGAGGGATAGCATTAGGAGATATACCTAAGGTAAATGATGAATTAATGGGTGCAGCACACCAACATGGCACATGTATGCATATGTAATGAACCTGCACATTGTGTACATGTACCCTAGAACTTAAAGTATAATAATAATAATAAAGTATAATAATAATAAAAGATTAATTGGATATGGGTGATAATGGGAGGAATTGAAAACATCTGAGATGTCTGTTTATAGAAGTAGTTCCTCAGTCACTTGGAGGTGGGGGCTATGAGGGGAGAGAAACAGAAATTATAGTCTTCTAAAGGTAGATGGGGGCAATCAGAGGAGCCAGTTGACAAGGCTGGGTTTTAATCGTTTTGATTTTTAGAAAAAATCATTTGTTACAAACATGTCTTCATCATAGATTTCAAGGTACAAAAATGAGGTTGGTAAAGTATTCTGAATACTTAAGGGAAGAAAAGTTTTGATGGTGGCGGTTGCATCACCAGTGTTAATACTTGTAGAGAAGGCAAGGATGATGAGAACTGAGGGGGAAAAGACCTTTTTTTTTTTTTTTCCTGAGACAGTTTCACTCTTGTCGCCCCGGCTGGAGCGCAGTGGCATGATCTCAGCTCGCTGCAATCTCCGCCTCCCAGGTTCAAGCAATTCTTCTGCCTCAGCCTCCCAAGTAGCTGGGATTACAGGCGCCTGCCACCATGCCTGCCCAATTTTTGTATTTTTAGTAGAGATGGGGTTTTACCATGTTGGCCAGGCTGGTCTTGAACTCCTGACCTCAGGTATTCCGCCCAAAGTGCTGGGATTACAGGCATAAGCCACTGTGCCTGGCCCGGAAAAAGACTTTTGAATTTGGTTATTAGAAGTTTATTAGTGACATCTGGGTACACAGTTCGAGTTAGAGGAAGAAGCCCATTATAGAGGGTTAAAGAGAACATAGATGCCGTGTACTCTTCCGAGTATGTTTTTGTTAGAAAGATGGTTCTGCAGGGACATCACTTAAATCACATATAACAGTATCTTGTATCCCTAATTGTCACGATGCCATAGATGTCTTATTTATACTTCTCTTTGGCTTCACGGTATTAAGCGTGTAGTAGATGTGTTGAAAATAATAACTGTGTGAGTGAAAAAAAAACGTACAGATGGTTGTGTTCAAAACAGGCCAGGTGCAGTGGCTCATGCCTGTAATCCCAGCACTTTGGAGGGCCAAAACAGGAAGATCACTTGAGCCCAGGAGTTCGAGACCACCCTGGGCATCATAGCGAGAGCCTCTCTTACCCCCAACCCCCACCTCCAGATATTAGCTGGGCATAATGGCAAGAGCCCGTTGTCCCCGCTACTTGAGAGGCTGAGGTGGGACGATTACTTGAGTCTGGGAGTATGAGGCTGTAGTGAGCCATGATCATGCCACTATGCTGCAGCCTGGGCAACAAGGTGAGACCCAGTCTCAAAAACAAGCCAAACCTTTATCAGTGAAAGGAAATAAATACAATACAAGCTAAAGTGAGGGGTGTGTTGTTGTATTTTGTTTTTGGATTGTTTGGAGACAGGAGGGAACCAGTGGGAAGGGAAGGATGGTACTGAGCAAAATATGAGAGTTGAAGGAATAACGGTTCGCAGTTGTTTCCAGAAAGTGGTAAGAAGAAATGGGCTTATTTATTGGGGTTAAGGAGTTAACCTTAGAAAGGAGGTAGATCTTTCTCTGAGGTGTGATAGAAGTGAAAGTAGACATAGTGAGAGGTAAGAATATGAAGAAACCAATGACTTTCTCAGGTGATATCCTTAGGATGAGGTTTAGTGAATGAGGATTGGGGACCTTAAGGAGGTAGAAGAATTGCAATAACTATTGTGTGAGAATCATGCTAAGGAGTCAAAAGAATTCCTTAAGTTTTACCAGATAGCAGTGAAAGTGAGTCTTGATTATTTTGGAAAGGATTATCTCTAGATAGTACATCTGTTGTAGAGCTTAACTTCAGAAACTTAATGTCCATAATAATGTCGGCATATTTTGGATTGGATTGCTGTTACTACTTTATTATTTACCTATTATTCCAGCTATTTTTCAGACTGTGAAATGGTGATGTAGATGAGTTTCACTAGAAAACTTGTCATGCAAATACTAATTTTACTCATTCAGACTTTGTGGATTACAAATGTTTTAACATAAAACTTTTTTAAAAATTTTATTTATTTTATTTTTTTGAGATGGAGTCTCCCTCTGTTGCCCAGGCTGGAGTGCAGTGACACGATCTCGGCTCACTGCAAGCTCCGCCTCTCGGGTTCACGCCATTCTCCTGCCTCAGCCTCCCGAGTAGCTGGGACTACAGGCGCCCGCCACCTCGCCCAGCTAATGTTTTGTATTTTTAGTAGAGACAGGGTTTCACCGTGTTAGCCAGGATGGTCTCGATCTCCTGACCTCATGATCCGCCCACCTCAGCCTCCAGAGTGCTGGGATTACAGGCGTGAGCCACCACACCCAGGCAACATAAAACATTTTTAATGTTGCTTACATTGGAGGAACTTGAAGAAAATTATAATCTGGTATCAAATGAGGATTTTTGACTATATACTTTTTAATTTGTTGTTGTATATTATAATTTAATCCTATATAATTTGTAATTGAAGATCAGAAATTCTTCAAATGGTGAAGAGATGTTTTTCATACCTTAAAATTTAATATTTAATATCTGGATAGAGAAAGGAATAGATTGAAGCACTGGAGTTTCTGAAAAATACTGAGGTTGCTTTTTAAGTAGTAAAGATTTTAGAGTTGAGATAACTTGAGGGCTATGTCAATCTTTTATTCAATTATTTTATTTTTATTTATTTTTAATTTATAAATTAATTTTTTTATTTTAAATTGTAGAAATGGGGTTTCACCATGTTGCCCAGGCTGGTTTTGAACTCCTGGACTCAAGTGATCCACCTTCCTCGGCCTCTTAAAGTGCTTGGATTACAGGCGTGAGCCGCTGCATCCAACCTCCTTTATTCTGTTTTTATGAGAACAAGTCAAGTTATAAAAATTTAAAAATTAGAGTTAATACAGATTTTACACTCTTATTAGTTTCCATTTTTCAAGAGACTGTTGTTCTTTGATAACCCTAAGGTCATTATAATAAAAATTAGGATTAGCTCTGCAAGTCAACTGTAAGTTTCAGATTGTTTCCGTTCTTTCTTAACCATCCTCTTCTGCCCGCATCTTTAAAAAAAAAAAAAAAGACAGTAGGCTTTATGACTCTAAAATCAAATGCTGATGTTGGATTCTAATAAGGGGGTTTTATTTCAGGTGTTTGTAGGCAAAATACCAAGAGATTTATATGAGGATGAGTTGGTGCCCCTTTTTGAGAAGGCTGGACCCATTTGGGATCTGCGTCTTATGATGGATCCACTGTCTGGTCAGAATAGAGGGTATGCATTTATCACCTTCTGTGGAAAGGAAGCTGCACAGGAAGCCGTGAAACTGGTATGTGATAATTATCCACTGTCTAGCAAGTCACTATTTGAGGAAATAAACTTTAATTCAAAAATGTTTGTAGTTAACATTATTTTGATTCCTTCAGTTGTTGCTTTGAATATTTCTGTACTGACCAAGTTGGTATGTGACTTTTGCTTTTTTTCTGACTATAAAACTAAAAAAGAACTGAAAAATACCCAAGAAGTAATGTTTTATAGAAAGTTTCCCATTGATTTAAGAAGTTATCTATTAGATTGATTAACATCAGAAGTTTCATATGAGTATTTGGCTTATGGATTTCTGTTTTTTGGTTTTAGGCAAAAGGATATCAATTCTTGATGTTAAACTTTAGGATTCTTACAGTATAATGAAGGCTGGAATGGGCTGTGGGGAATGTAATAGTGGATGACAGTGACTTTTAGGATTCCATTCAGGAAATAGTTGTGAATCTGTTTTATTTTTATTACAGCCTATTCATATGATTTATTTCATATTTTCTAAGTGTATTTTTGTTCTTTCTTTATGTTTCTTGGCCCTTGAGTCTTCTCTGTCTTTAATCTTTCTCTCTCCTCCTCCTATTTATAGCCAGTCTCAGATTAATTTCCTTTCTTTAGAGCCTTTAACCACTTGGTGCTCATTTCAGACCAGTAGTAGTAGTAACAAAGTTCTGCAAATCAAATGTATCTTCACTCCTGCTGTATTTAAGACACAGCTATCTCAGTATCTTAAAATAACAATGTCATTTTTTTTTTGGCATACTCTTGCCTGACATCTGAGGGCCTCACTAAGTCTGGTTCTAGCCTTTCTAGATGATCAGCCTGTTTCATCATCAAGGCTTTTGGTTTCATTACTGGTGTCTGAATCAGTTCCACTCGTAGCTTGACCCAGATTTTAGTTTTTATTATGGATTTTTCCTTCAAACTTGTTTATTTAATATTAAGTTTTCATTTTTGGCAACATATGATTTTCTTTTTATTACTCATATCTCTTAGTAAACTAATAGTTAAATAATATTAAAGTATAAGAAGCTAAAATTGGCCAGATGTGGTGGCTCACGCCTGTAATCCCAGCACTTTGGGATGCCGAGACAGGTGGGATCACCTGAGGTCAGGAGTCAAGATCAGCCTGGCCAACATGGTGAAACCCCATCTCTACTAAAAATACAAAAATTAGCTGGGCGTGGTGGCGCACGCCTGTAGTCCCAGCTACTTGGGAGGCTGAGGCAGGAGAATCACTTTAACCCGGGAGGTGGAGGTTGCAGTGAGCAAAGATTGTGCTACTGCCCTCTAGCCTGGACGACAGAGCGAGACTCAGTCTTAAAATTTAAAAAAAAGGCTAAAATTTGTCAAGAAAATCTACTGTAGTGATTTAAATAAAACACTTTTTGAAAATATTGTGTTTGGTAGACAATTTAAAACTATATATTTAGAATTCTGTGACTTCTGTAGAATTTGAAATTTTTCTAATCCAATTTACATTTCCAAGGACCCTGAATGATCAGTCTCAGGTATTTTTTTCTGAAAAATCTGTGGGAAAACATTTTCAGATAGATAAAATTAAAATATGAAATAAGATACTTTAAACAATAAAGTGAGTCATTTTTACATGGAAGAGTAGTGAAGGTTAACAAAACCAAACTAAAACAAGAGACTGTGACAAGTTTAAAGTATACATTCATATTATGGAAAGCATGAGGGAGCTTGGTGAGTTGATGAAGCAGGGAGCATTTGGCCTTAAATTGTTGAATTTTTTTAGATTAAGATCAGTTGTCCTGAGTTTGGGGTGGTTTTGGGGTCTCTGGTTCTTTTCTTCATTGCAGTGTGACAGCTATGAAATTCGCCCTGGTAAACACCTTGGAGTGTGCATTTCTGTGGCAAACAACAGACTTTTTGTTGGATCCATTCCGAAGAATAAGACTAAAGAAAACATTTTGGAAGAATTCAGTAAAGTCACAGGTAAAACAAAAATGTATTTAGAAATTACTTTTGCGAAATGTGTTATACTACTTATAAGTGCTCACAAAAACTGAGGGGTTGTATGTATTAAATTAAGAATTCAGGTCTTCGGTGTCTAAATTGCTTCCTTTCTGCTTTATAGTGGTTTGGATTTAAACAAATTCCCTTATATCCTTCATTTCTTGGAATGTCCCCTTCACTTCTTTGTCTTAATTGAACCTTGGCTTTTGCTGGAGCTTTTGCTCTATAGCCTTCAAGTGAATGCTTTTTTCCCCCTTGACAGTTAGTGTATTTTAGGACCAAGAGAATGAAAGTTTTTACTCCCTCCCTGTTGCCTTGTCTAGATCAGATATTTTGTTTATTTGTTTGTTTTTTGAGACGGAGTTTTGCTCTTATTGCCTAGGCTGGAGTGCAATGGTGCTATCTTGGCTCACTGCAAGCCTCCTTGGTTCAAGCAATTCTCCTGCCTCAGGCTTCCAGGTAGCTGGGACTACAGGCATGCACCACCACGCCCGGCTAATTTTGTATTTTTAGTAGAGATAGGGTTTCTCCATGTTGGTCAGGCTGGTCTCGAACTCCCAACCTTTGGTGATCCGCTTGCCTTGGCCTCCCAAAGTGTCAGGATTACAGGCGTGAGCCACTGTGCCTGGCCGATCAGATTTTTTAAAATATCCAATTCTAAATCCATGGAATTGATTGAGAAGTAGATTTTATATCGTAGTTCTGTACACATTTATATATAACTGAAACAATTTAACAAAACTGTACTTTTATTTATTATACATGATTTATTTTGATACTTCTTATTCTATTTCATTTTTTAAAATACCAGTTGTGATCTAATACTACCTATGATTTAAAAACACTGCGTTAGACCACTGCCTCCCCTTGTAAAAACTACTATTCCTTTACATTTTTATCATTCAGACAAATGCTTTCCCTTTTGTTGAAGCTGTCAATCATTGCTCTTCTGGTTTCAGCCTTTCATTAATCTAAAGATTGCTTCTGGCTCACTATCTTCCTCTTCTGCCCTAAATTAACTTATTTCTAGTACCTTTAACATCTACATTGGTGAACCATCCAGGGCTTTAGACTCCTACCTATTTCTATGATTACCTCATCTTTAGTCCTTTACTTCAGCTCCACTGTATCCAGATTACATTCTGGATCTAGGCACCAGAAATTCTGTGCACTTTAAACTCTTAATTTCTAGCGTCTCACTTTGTAACCACTGCCACCATCCACTATATTGTGTTGTCATATACCCCTGTTGGCACAATTCTTTGACCTCATCACTTTATTATCTATATCTCCTTCTGGCTTCATGATCATTTATTCATTCTTTCAGCAGGTGTTTATTAAAGTTACTGTTAAGTGCTGGCATTGTGCTATGTGCCTGGGATACATTGGTGGCTAAGAGACATATTCTCTGCTTTCATAGATCCTATATGCTGGGAAAGGAGATAAGACCAAGAATATAAATAATAAAAATTAAAGGAATATTTAGACATTGTAATAAGACACTGAAGCAGGAAATATAGGATATTTAGTTAAAGAATAGCTACTATCCCTGTTTGGATGGTTCTGGAAGACTTTTCTGATAAGATGACATGTCAGCCAGCACCTGAAGGATGAAGAAGATGTAGCATACAAAAAGCAAAAGGAAGTGCATTCCAAGGCAGCAACACATGCCAAGGTTCCAAGGCAAGAAAGAAGTCAGTATATTACAGTAACTGAGGAGACTAGTGTTATTAAAAGGTAGAATTAGGAATATAATTGTATGAAATGAAGTAGGCAGGGCTTCTGTAGGCCATGTAAGGAGTTGGGTTTTTATTGTATATATAATGAAAAGGCATTTAAAAGTTTTAAGCAGGAAATAACACCTGTTTCATGTTTATGGGATATTATTCCTACTGCTGTGTGGATAGGGACTTGGAGAGAAGGGGCATGAGTGGAAGCTGATACATTAGTTGAAGCTGTCATACTAGTACAGATAGAGGATTAGACTAGCGTAATAGCAGTGGAGATAGAAAGAAGTAAATGAGTTTGGAATTGGTTAGGAGAGATGAAGTAAAGGAAGAAATCAAGAATGTCTAACCAATTTCTGGCTTCAGAACCAGGTGGATGGCACTGTTTATTAGATAGGAAGTCTAGGGAAGGCAGATTTTGGCCATGGTGGTTCAGTTTTGGACATGTTAAATTTGCGATTCTAAGACATCAAAGAGGATACATCAGGTAAGAACATAGGCACATCTAGAGCTTAGAGAAGTCTGGGCTAGGAAAAAAATCTAAGCATTTGTAAGGGTATAGATAACATTTAAAAATAGGGCTAGCTGACATTATTCAGAAAGAACACATATGGAAAGATAAGGGCAAAGGACTAAGACCAGAGGAACACTAATATTTAGTGATCACTTCCATTCTTGGTTAAAGATAGTAACTTTTAAGTTAGCTTGGCCATGATTAGTTGTCAAAAGTTAGTTCTCTTGGGTTTATGTTAATCGTTTTGTTTTTAAGATCCTTGTTAGTGCTTTTATAGTCATGTTATATCAAACGCTCTAAAATATTGTAGCATGTTAAATGTCAGAATACAGTAGTTAGATTTGTTGTATATGGCTATACCTTAAGAACCCCTAAAATTAAAAAGGAACATCAAATACTGTCCCAAACCCCATATCTGATTATGTTGATTTAATTGTCTACTAATTGTCTACAAAGTTAGTGACTCATTTTGAGGCTGCGTCACTTATTTTTTGCTCATCGTCAAGCGGATTTAGGTCTGCCTAATCGCTAGATGTGTGGTGGATGCTTTTGGCTTATATATCTGGCTGTTGGTTTAACAGAGGGTTTGGTGGACGTTATTCTCTATCATCAACCCGATGACAAAAAGAAGAATCGGGGGTTCTGCTTCCTTGAATATGAGGATCACAAGTCAGCAGCACAAGCCAGACGCCGGCTGATGAGTGGAAAAGTAAAAGTGTGGGGAAATGTAGTTACAGTTGAATGGGCTGACCCTGTGGAAGAACCAGATCCAGAAGTCATGGCTAAGGTAAATACAGTTGCTTGGAGTGGGCATAGGGTCATCATTTAAATTTTGTACTCAGAATGAAGCTCAAATATTTTGAGTTTTATGATAAATAGAAATTGTAGCTTTAGACTTTAACTGTTTGGCAAGGAGCAGCTTTAACACTAAAGTTAACAGCCTGTGTTGGTATCCAGGAATTTCCATTAACCATCCCTTTTCCTGCAGATTAAATGTGCAAAAGGAACTGAAATGAAATTCCTTCAATTAAGTATTTTCATACACACTGGGTATTTGTTTAGTGCTCGGCACTGTGAGGGATAGAGGTTTTTTTTTTTTTAAAGGTCTTGAGTAAAGTGAGAAATAATGTTTTGGAGATTATAAATTATAATCTTCATTGACTATATATTATGCCTTATTACTTGGCTGTGAATTATGTTTTATTTAGATTTATAGCTGATTTTTCTTTTTTTAAGCTTTTTTTAAAATTTTTATTTTTAATTTTATTTATTATTATTACTTTTTGAGACAAAGTCTTGCTGTGTCGCCCAGGCTGGAGTGCAGTGGTGCGATCTCGGCTCACTGCAACCTCCACCTCCCGGGTTCAAGCGATTCTCCTGCCTCAGCCTCCCGAGTAGCTGGGACTATAGGCGCCTGCCACCATGCCTGGCTAAATTTTGTATTTTTAGTAGAGACAGCATTTCGCCATATTGGCCAGGCTGGTCTCGAACTCCTGACCTCGTGATCTGCCTGCCTTGGCCTCCTAAAGTGCTGGGATTACAGGCATGAGCCACTGCACCCCGCCTGTTTTAAATGATCAAGTTCCATTAGTGTATTGTCCCCATGAAGAAAGGCAAAAGATTGTCGTGTTTGCTCTTATTCGTTAGTGGCAAAATATGCATGGCAAGTCCTGAAAAGGGCACTCAATTCCCTCCTAATTCCTGTGCTTGCATTGCCAGGATCTTAATAGTGGTGCCATGAGTACTGGTTCTTAATTTTTCCTTTGGGCGACTCCTGGGACACATCACAGTTGCATTTCTTTTGTTTTTTGAGATGGAGTCTCGCTGTGTCTTCCAGGCTGGAGTGCAGTGGCGGATCTCAGCTCACTGCAAGCTCCGCCTCTCGGGTTCATGCCATTCTCCTGCCTCAGCCTCCCGAGTAGCTGGGACTACAGGCGCCTGCCACCACACCTGGCTAATTTTTTGTATTTTTAGTAGAGACAGCGTTTCACCATGTTAACTAGGGTGGTCTTAATTTCCTGACCTCGTGATCTGCCCTTCTTGGCCTCTCAGAGTGCTGGGATTACAGGCGTGAGTCACCGCGACTGGCCTGAGAGTTGCATTTCTGCTGCTTAAAATGAGCTCTTGAGCATTTTAATTGTATCTTCCCTTCACAGGGAGGCAGCAACTCTGAATGGCCATGAGTTAATGGTTGGATTCTTCTTGATAAGTCAGAAGTCAAGGTTTTTATTCCAGAATTTGAGGAGGCAAACCCTTGCTCTAAATAGTTTGGAGGAGAACCCTGGTTTATACTTGTATGGTAAAGTCTGTGTAGGCAATGACATCTTTGGGTTAAGCAGATAAGATCTATTGAGAATGAACCAGAGAGGCTCTCAGAAGTGCTACTCAGTATGTTTTATCTCATATTCCTTGAGTAGATGGGTAAGGGATAGAGAATTCAAATAGCTCTTAGTTTTTATTTTAATTTTTTACTAGCTTGATTTTGATTCCCATTGTTTCTTCTCCTAATACAACTATGACTTTGGGTAAACTACTAAACACGGATGTCATCTATTTTATTGAGCCTGGATCAGTCTCTAAAGATCACCACAACTTTGAATCCACCTATAGTAACTAAATAGCCTGTGTTGCTTTTTCTGTGAAAATATTTTAAAATAGCATTATAGATGTATTACGTATTATAAAAGAGGAATAAAATCCCATGAAAACCAAAAGTATAGCTTGTAATTTGCTTACCAGCCACTTCTCACATAACCTTTAGTAGCTGCTCAGACGGAAGTTCATCCTAATCTTTTTTTAGGGTTAGAAAACTTCAAGATTTTATTCTGGTAACTCCTTTTTCGTAAATCTAAAACAGGTTTTGGAATGAAAATGAGGCCTCCGTAAACCTAGGATTAAATATTGTAGAGCCCTTTATTGTTTTTTTTTGTTTTTTTTTTTTTTTTTTTTTTTTTTAAAGAGATTGGGCCTCATTATGTTGCCTAGGCTGGAGTGCAGTAGCTGCTTACGTGTGTAATCATAGCCCACTGCAGCCTTGAACTCCTGGGCTTAAGCGTTCCTCCCGCTTCAGCCTCCTAGGTAGCTTGGGACTACTGGTGCTTACAACTGCACCCAGCTCCTTTACTGTTTCCTAATTGAAAAGAAAAGTTTATCCATTTGAGTAAAGCTTCTGTTATTCACACTATCAATTTACAATTCACTGAAGATTTTTTTGCCAAGTTGGGTCAGTTTTACAATGTACCAAAACCTAAAAGCCTAAATATATGTTTCTTAAAGGGACCCTTTTTCCTGTTGAACATTTTAAACACAGTTTCAGTAAGTGATTTTGATATAGTATGTTAACGGTTTCATCATAGAAAATTCCATGTTGAATTTTTTTTAAAAGCAACTGAGCCAGTGGGAGTCTGTGTAACATAGAGGCTGGACCTTAGTATGATAAATTGAGAATAATAAAGGGGATGGAGCATTTGTGGAAAATGTTAGTTTTTTTTCCTCTTTAAATTAGTAACTTCTTATTAGATAGTCCTTTATCTGAAGCAACAAGTTGTTCAATATGTTAGTTTTTTATTTGGATAGGTACTATATTTTCTTAGTTTAAAAGTTATATAGAAAAGTATAGACAAAGAAATTTCCTTTCTACCCCTATGCCTATGTCTACCAAATCCCCTTTGTCCCCTATAAGGCATCCAGTTTTAGTAGTTTCTGGTTTATCTTTTTAGTATTTCCTTAGGCAAATATGAATATACTTCCTTAATTCTTACATGAGTGGTAGTAATGTTGGCAGCCTACTATATTCACTGATCTACTTTTTGTTTATTCACCATCCTGTTTCATCAGCTCTGAGGAAATACACTATTATTATATGAACCACTAAGTAGTTATAAAACACTGCCAACTAAACTATGGCACAGTACTTGCTTATCACATTGACTGTAAGTTGTTTCTTTATTTCAGAGATGTAAAAACAGGAAAAACAGTGTACCCTGTCAATCTCTGTTAGCTCATAGAGCTCTTCTTCATTTTTTGGGTTTTTTTTTTTGAGACGGAGCCTTGCTGTGTCACCCAGGCTGGAGTG
>NW_020257628.1:0-18354 GCF_003255815.1 Theropithecus gelada
GAAAGAAAGAAAGAAAGAAAGAAAGAAAGAAAGAAAGAAAGAAAGAAAGAAAGAAAGAAAAGAAAGAAAGAAAGAAAGAAAAGAAAGAAAGAAAGAAAGAAAGAAAGAGGGTTTAAGGGTTTGGAAGTATTCCCTCCTCTATTCTTCAAAGTAAATTGAGTAGAATTGGTATTAATTCTTTTTTAAATGTTCAATAAAATTCAGCAGTGAAGCAATCAGGTCCCAGGACTTTCTTTACTGGGAGACTTTTTATTACATCTTTTATCTCATTACTTGTTATTGGCCTGCTCAGATTTTTTATTTATCCTCACTTCAATCTTGCTAGGTTGCACATATCTAGGAATTTGTCCATTGAGAATCTTTGAATTTCTGCAGTATGAATTTTGATGTCTCTTCTTTTATTTCTGATTGTATTTATGTAGATACTCCTTTTTTTCATAGTCTAGCTAAAAGTTTGTAAGTTTTGTTTTAAAAAAAGAAAACTTTATTTTATTAATATTTTGTACTTTTGTTGCAATTACATTTATTTCTGCTACTTTCTTTATTATTTATTTTCTTGTACTAATTTTGGGGTGGGTTTACTCTTGCTTTTCAATTTGTTTAACATGCACATTAGATTGTTTATTTGAAGTTTTTCTCTTTTTTTGATGTAAGTGCCTATACCTATAAACTTTCCTCTTGGTACTGCTTTTTCTCTATCTCATAGGTTTTGGTATGTTGTGTTAGCATTATCACTAGTTTCAAGAAATTTTTCAATTTCCTTAATTTCTTCACTGACCCACTGGTCATTCAGGAGCATATTTTTTTTAATGTATCTTTGTTGTTTCCAAAATTCCTTTTCTTATTAATTTGTTGCTTTATTCCATTGTGATCAGAGAAAATTCTTGATATTATTTTAATTTTTTGAATGTTTTTAAGACTTGTTTGTGACTATACATGTGGTCTTTCTTTAAGTATGATCAATGTACTAAAGAAAATAATGTTTATTCTGCAACTCTTGGATAAAATGTTCAGTAAATATCTATTAGATCCATTTGGTCTGTAATGCACATTGTCTAATGTTTCTTTGTTGATTTTCTGTCTAAAAGACATGTCCAGTGCTGCAAGTGGGATGTTGAAGTCTGCAGCTATTCTTGTATTGGGACCTGTCTCTCTCTTTAGCTCTAACAATATTTCCTTTTCATATCTGGGTGCTCCCATGTTGGTGTATGTATATTAAAAGTTTCTATATCCTCTTCCTGAATTGACCCCTTTATCATTATATAGTGACCTTCTTTATCTTTTCTTACAGTTTGTGTCTTGATATGTATTTTGTCTGATATAAGTATAGTGAAGCCTCCTTTTTTTATGTTTTTGGTTTCCATTGGCATGGAATATCTTTTTTTATATCTTTATTTTGAGTCTATTTGTATCTTTATTTGAGTCTATTTTGAGTCTATGTGTGTCTTTATAGGTAAAGTGTCTTTCTTTTAGGCAACACACTAATGGGTTTTGTTTTTTCATCCCTTCATTCAATCTATGTCTTTTGATTAGAGAATTTAGGCCATTTACATTCAGTGTTATTATTGATAAGTAAGGGCTTAATCCTGCTATTTTGCTATTTGTTTGTTAGTAGTTTTGTGGTATTCTCTTCCCTCTTTATTTTCTTCCGGTCTTCTTCCTGTCTTTTTTTTTTTTTTTTCTGCCTTAAATAAATAATCAGCAGAGTAAACAGACATCCCAAAGAGTGGAAGATAATATTCTCAAACTACACAGCTGATAAAGAACTAATATCCAGAATCTACAAGGAACTCAAAAAAATCAGCAAGAAAAAAACAAGTAATCTCATCAAAAAGTACACAAAGAACATGAATAAGCATTTCTCAATAAGATATACAGTCAACAAATTTATGAAAAAATACCTAACATCACTAATTATCAGGGAAATGCAAATTAAAACCACAATGAGATACGACCTTACTCCTGCAAGAATGGCAGTAATGAAAAAATCAAATAACAATAGATATTGGTGTGGATGTGGTGAAAAGGGAACACTTTTATACCGCTGGTGGGAATGTAAACTAGTACAACCACTATGAAAAACAGTATGGAAATTTCTTAAAGAAGTAAAAGTAGATCTACCACTCAATCCAGCAATCCCAATACTGGGGGTATCTACCCAAAGAAAAATAAGTCATTATATAAAAAAGACACATGCACATGCATGTTTATAGCAGCATAATTCATGATTTCAAGGATATGGAACCAACCTAAGTGTCCATTGACCAACGAGTGGATAAAAAAAAAATGTGGTATATGCATGTTCTCACTTGTAAGTGGAAGCTGAATTATGAGAACACATGGGCACACAGAGAGCAACAACATCCACTAGGGCCTGTTGGAAGGTAGTGGGTGGGAGGAGGGAAAGCCTCAGGAATAATAGGTAATGGATGCTGGGCCTAATACCTAGGTAATGGAAAGATCTGTGCAACAAACCACCATGCACACATTTACCTATGTAGTAAACCTGCATATTCTCCACATGTACCCCTGAACTTAAGATAAAAGTTGGAAATCAAATAAATAAATAAATAAGCAAAAGAAAATGTGGTATATATATGGTGTATGTGTATATACATCATGGAGTACAACTCAGCCATTAAAAAAATTAAAATAATGTATTTTGCAGTAACTTGGATGGAAAATACACTACAATATTTTGCAACATTTAGAAATCAAATAAGGAATAAAGGGATCCTGAGCTCAGAGATCTTCCTCAGGAAAAAAGGAATCGACAAATTAATAAACAGGTGTAGTAAATTAAATTGGAATCAGTCTCATTGGGCCCATATCGGGTTATTTGTTCCTCTTGTTTTATAAAGAATAAAGTTTGCTTATACCAAAAATTTGTGAATAAGTTAGGGATGTTATTTCTTTGATGGGCGAAGCCAAATAGGATATGTATTTACATAATAAGTGTTATCAGTCAAACAACCAACAATACCCAATAGAACCAGAAGAATAGAAGTTTGAAATGAATAAATTTTCTTCTGTCTGGCATGAAAATCACACACTGAAAAAGATGATTTTGTACTAGATTTAATTTACCTGGCAACAGGCAGAGTAAATGTAGGTGTTGTGAAGAAAGAGGTTTATACCTACCATGGTTGCCTCCCTGATAGCTATGCCCCCTTCTTGCTGCAAAAACCCAATTTTGTTCATGTGAAATTGTGCACAACACCAGAAGATGAATGAATATTTGCCTCTGTGTAGGTTGGAAAGAGTGGGGCAGTATGACCCCCCAGAAGATGTTTTAGGAAAGATTGAAGGTGGTTTTGCTTGTTATCACAATGACTGAAGCGTTACTGGAATTTAGTGAATGAGCTCCATGAATACTAGGTGTCATGTAATGCACTAAATAGTTCCACAAAATGAAAAATTTCCTGCTATCTCTTTGAATTTTAAATGTCCCACCAGATATTGACTATTGTTGAAGAAAACTTTTTTAAAATTATCAAACTTACATCTGTTTCACATATAAAGATAAGTAATTTCTGAACATTTTCAGTATACAATGAATTCTATTTCATTGTATACAGAATACAAAGAATGTAACTACTGTGCAAATGGAGGGAAAATTATACTTTGCATATTTTTAAGTTTACCAAGACTCGATAACCATTTTGGAAAATTGCATCACTGAAAGCAATACAGCTTGTAAAGTCTGAGTTGCCAATATGACAAACCAACAGTCTATACTTGAGGCTATCAAATTTATGGCAATTCTATGTCTGGGGCAAGCATCTGACTACTTTATTATGTTTTCTAGCATAGTATGCACAAGCATTTCTACACTGAAAATACATATTGCCTTTATTGTAAATGATTCTCTCTTCTTTATATTATACTTATTATATTATTACTATTATTACACCCTTTTTGTGTTATGTGTATGTTTTGCCACCCATGCATTTTATTTCAGGATAGTAAAGAGGGTAACAAGCTATTTGTAATAAAAAGGAGCCTTGGATATGGTAGAGTTGATAAACTAGCCTAAGCCAGTCATAGCAGACCTGTTGCCATTTGCCAGAGACTGATATAGGAGTTTCATGTAACTTTACTATTTATTTTTGCCAACAAAAAGTACATAGGCATCTGTGGGGATAATTTTCTCCTTACTAAAGAGAGAGCTACATAATAAAATACTCTTTTATAAAATTTGGAATAAAATACACATTAAATAAAATTTATTATTTTAGCCACTTTAAAGAGTACAATTCAGTGGCATTAAGTACATTCACGTGGCTGCACAACCATCACCACTGTCTATCTCCAAAACTTATTCATTATTTCAAACTAAAATGGTGTATTTATTAAATATTAAGTTCCCATTTCACACTTACCTAAACCTAGGTAACCACTATTCTATTTTCTGTCTCTGTGAATTTGACTATTCTAGGTACCTCATATAAGTGGAATAATACAATATTTGTCATTTTGTATTTGGCTTATTTCACTTAGCATGTCTTCAAGGTTCACCCATGTTGTAGCATGTATCATAATTTCATCCCTTATTAAGGCTAAATAATATTTCATTTTATGTATATACTACATTTTCTTTAGTCATTTACTCATCAAGGGAAATATGAGTTGTTTCCTCCTTTTGGCTATTGTAAATAATGCTGTTGTTATTGTAAACATTGATACAGAAATATGTTAAATTCCCTGTTTTCAATTATTTTGAGTATATGCCACCAAGTGGAATTGCTGTACCATATGGTAACTGTTTAATTTTTTGAGGAACTGTCTTACTGATTTCCAACAAGGCTGTACAACTTTACATTCTCATCAGCATTTTCTGAGAGTTCTAATTTTTCCACATCATTGCCAACAGAGAGAACACTGGAATTCAACAGAGAAGTATCATGAAACACCTAAGGCAAGAAAAGAGAAGGAAGCAAGTTAGTCTGCTTGGCCAGGATTGGCTGGGAGACCAGAGGCTTCCCAATTCAGGGAATAGCTAAATGAGAGATCCCCAGCAGTCCAAATTTTCACAGAAGCTTCCTTCAATTCTAGCTATGGGAGGGGCCCTCTACTATTGCAAAATCAGAAACTAATTTCTGATTAAGGAACTTCCTAGAGACCACATGATGGCACTGCTCCATAGGGGAAACTTCCACTGGGCCTCACACATTCCTCATGTCCTAAGAAGACACCTCACAACATCATTTTGAGAGCACACCACCACTAGATTGCAACCAGTCCTGGGGTTCATCCACATCCCTGGAGACCCACTAGTATCCTCCACCCACAACTGCTGCTGCTGCCTGGCTGACACTGGTAGAGCTGAGTAACAAGTCCCTAGCAGCAACACTGCTCCTCCTGCAAGAAGTGAGACCACTACTACACATGTAAACGTGCTCTGAGTACAAGCGCCCTCATATGTAGTTGCCACCTGGTTGTGAACATGTACTCCCCAGCCACCTGTTTATGGTTGTAACCATTGAAAGCAACCCTGCTTTCTCCAGCAACAGGGCCACAGTGAAACCGCTACCATGCCCACATAAACACTATACTTGAGGCCTGGTGGTCATCAGGAGATCAAGACCATCCTGGCCAACATGGTGAAACCCCATCTCTACTAAAAATACAAAAATTAGCCGGGCGTGGTGGCATGTGCCTATAGTCCCAGCTACTCAGGAGGCTGAGGCGGGAGAATTGCTTGAACCCAGGAGGTGGAGGTTGCAGTGAGCCAAGATTGAGCCACTGAACTGACCCACCTATAACTGTCTCCAGCAAAAATTCACCAAAGCCTCCCCTAACAACTATACCCTAAGCCACTCAGGAGCACCACTGATGCTACTTACAGTTGAAGAATCAAACAGAGACTACACTATTGCATGAAGACAGAATCGAATCCAAAGTGCTCTACTCAACCATAGCCATTTATAGACCTTCAAGAAGGAGTCTTTCCAATGAAAGCAAATATTAAAAAGTCACAAGTTGACTGTTACAGCAGCTACAAAAATAAATAAAAAATAAAAAGAAATGAACAATGCCTATGTGAAATGTGGGACACCTATAGCAAACAAATATGCAAAATTCTGGTGTCCTGGAAGGTGAAAAGAAAATGAAAGGGACAGAAAACCTATTTAAGGAAATAATGGCTGAAAACTTCTCAAGTATGGCAAGAGATTTAGATATCTAGATATAGGAATATCAGAGAACCCCAAATAAATACAATTCAAAAAGGTCTTATTAACAGCACATGATATCCAAATTTTCAAAAATCATGGACAAAACTAGAATCCTAAAAACAGCAAGAGATAAGTGTCTAGTCATTTATGAAGGAACCCATATCAGACTAACAGCAGCTTTCTTAGCAGAAACCTTATGGGCTAGAAAACAATGGGATGATAAATATAAAGTGATGAAAGAAAAAAAAAAGATAGCAAAAAATACTATACACAAAAATTTTGTCCATCATAAATGAAAAAGAAACACACTTTCCCAGACTTGCAAAAACTGAATTCATGACCACTAGGCCAGTCCAAAAATAAATACTCAAGACAACATTAAACCTGAAAGCAAGAGAAAATTTTATTCTATGGTGAAAAGAAATAGAAGTATGAAACTCATTTGTAAAGCAAACACAAATTAGGAAGAGAAAAAACTGAAATGATACCACTGTATAACAGCATAAAACCACAATGATATAAAATAGGAGAGAAAGAAAATAACAAAGAAAATTTTAAAATTCAGAAAATAATTATCAGTAAGACAGCTACAAAACCTCACATGTCAATAATAACCATAAATGCAAATGGATTCAATTTTTCATGCAAAAAATATAAACTGATTGAATGAATAAAAATATAACCCAATCTGGAGTGGATGCCCAGTAAACAATAGCAGACCTGCAGAAGAGGGGTCTGACTGTTAGAAGACAACCTAACAAACAGAGAGCAGTAACATCAATATCAACAAAAAGGACCCTGACATAAAACCACATCCAAAGGTCATCGGCCTCTAAAATCAAATGTAGATAAATCCAAGAAGATAAGGAAAAACCACCGCAAAAATGCTGAAAATTCCATACACTAGAATGTCTCTTCTTCTCCAAATGATCACAACTCCTCTCCAACAAGGGCATGAAACAAGGCAGAGAATGACTTTAATGAATTGACAGAAGCAGGCTTCAGAAGGTATGCAATTGTGTAATAACAAACTCCTCTGAGCTAAACGAGCATATTACAATCCAATGCAAGAAAGCTAAGAACCTTGATAATAGGTTACAGAAACTGCTAACTAGAATAACCCATTCAGAGAAGAATATAAAGGACCTGATGAAGCTGAAAAACACAGAACAAGAACTTCAAGAAGTATACATAGGTATCAATAGCCAAATTGATCAAGTGAAAAAAAGTATCAAAGATTGAAGATCAACTTACTGAAATAAGCCATGAAGATAAGATTAGCAAAAAAAAAAAAAAAAAAGTGAAAAGGAATGAACGAAGCCTCCAAGAAATATGGGAATATGTGAACAGACCAAATCTACAATTGGTTGGGATCCCTGAAAGTGACAGGGAGAATGAAACCAAGTTGAAAAACACACTTCAGGATACTATCCAGGAGAACTTCCCCAACCTGGAAAGACAGGCCAACATTCAAATTCAGGAAATACAGAGAACACCACTAAGATATTTCTCAAGAAAAGCAACTCCAAGACACGTAATCGTTAGTTTCTCCAAGGTTGAAACAAAAGAAAGAATGTTAAGGGGAGCCAAAAAGAAAGGTCATGTTACCTAAAAAGGGAAGCCCATCAGACTAACAGCAGATCTCTCTACAGAAACCCTACAAGCCAGAAGAGAGTGGAGGCCAATATTCAAAATTCTTAAAGAAAAGAATTTTCAACTCAAAATTTCATATCCAGCAAAACTAAACTTCATAGGCGATGGAGAAATAAAATTCTTTACAGACAAGCAACTGCTGAGAAATTTTGTCACCACAAGGACTGCCTTACAAGACCTCCTGAAGGAAGCACTAAATATAGAAAGGAAAAATCGGTACCAGCCACTGAAAAAACATACCAAAATATAAAGATCAATGGCACTATGAAGAAACTGCATCAACTAATGTGCAAAATAACCTGCCGGCATCATGATTACAGGATCAAATTCACATATAACAATATTAATCTTAAAAGTAAATGGGGTAAATGCCCCAATTAGAACAAACAGACTGGCAAATTGGATAAGGAGTCAAAACCCATCGGTGTGCTGTATTCAGGAGACCCGTCTCACATGCAAAGACACACATAGGCTCAAAATAAATGGATGGAGGATTATTTACCAAGCAAATGGTAAGCCAAAAATGCAGGGTTTGCAATCCTAGTCTCTGATAAAATAGACTTTAAAGCAACAAAGATAAAAAATGACAAAGAAGGGCATTATATAATGATAAATAAATTACTGCAACAAGAAGAGCTAACTATCCTAAATATGTATGCACCCAATACAGGAGCACCCATATTAATAGAGTGAGTTCTTAGAGACCTACAGAGAGACATAGACTCCCACACAATAATAGTGAAAGACTTTTAACACCACACTATCAATATTAGACAGATCAATGAGGCAAAAATTTAACAAGGATAGTCAGTATTTGAACACAGCTCTAGACCAAGTGGACCTAATAGACATCTATAGAACTCTCCACCACAAATCAACACAATATACATTCTTCTCAGCACCAAATAGTACTTATTCTGAAGTCAACCACATAATTGGAAGTAAAACACTCTTCAGCAAATGCAAAAGAACAGAAATCACAAAAAGCAGCCTCTCAGGCCACAGTGCAATCAAATGAGAAATTAGGATTAAGATACTCACTCAACACTGCACAATTACATGAAAACTGAACAACCTGCTCCTGAATGACTACTGGATAAATAAAAACATTAAGGCACAGAAAACAAAGTTATTTGAAAACAATGAGAACAAAGGGACAATGTACCAGAATCTCTGGGACACAGCTAAAGCAGTGTTAAGATGGAAATTTTTAGCATTAAATGACCACATCAGAAATCAGGAAAGATCCAAAATTGACACCCTAACATCACAATTAAAAGAGCTAGAGAAGAGTCAGCAGAGCAAGAGCAAGCAAATTCAAAAGCTAGCAGAAGACAAGAAATAACTAAGATCAGAGCAGAACTGAAGGAGATAGTCATGAAAAACGTTCAAAAAAATCAATGAATCCAGGAGCTGTTTTTTTTTAAATGATTAACAAAGTAGATAGACCACTAGCCAGACTAATAAATAAGAAAAGAGAGAAAAATCAAATAGACACAATAAAAAAAGATAAAGAGGATATTACCACTGATCCCACAGAAATGCAAACTACCATCAGAGAATACTACAAACACCTCTATGCAAATAAATGAGAAAATCTAGAAGAAATGGATAAATTCCTGGATGCATACATCCTCTTAAGACTAAACGAGGAAGAAGCCAAATCCCTAAATAGACAAATAACAAGTTAGAAAATTGAAGCAGTAATTAATAGCCTGCCAACAACAACAACAAAAAAGCCCAGAAACACAAAGGTTCACAGCCGAATTCTACCAGAGGTACAAAGAGGAGCTGGTGCCATTCCTTCTGAAACTATTCCAAACAACAGAAAAAGAGGGAACCCTCCCTAACTCATTTTATGAGGCCAGCATCATCCTTATTCCAAATCCTGGCAGAGACACAACAAAAAAAAGAAAATTTCAGGCCAATATCCCTGATGAACATCAATGCGAAAATCATCAATAAAAGAAAATACTGGCAAACTGAATCCAGCAGCATATCAAAAAGCTTATCCACTGTGATTAAGTTGGCCTCATCCCTGGGATGCAAAACTGGTTCAACATATGCAAAACAATAAATGTAATCCATCACATAAACAGAACCAATGACAAAAAGCAACGGCGTGGTTATCTCAATAGATGCAGAAAAGGCCTTCAATAAAATTCAACACCCCTTCGTGCTAAAAACTCTCAATAAACTAGGTGTTGACAGAACGTATCTCAAAATAATAAGAGCTACTTATGACAAATCCATAGCCAATATCATACTGAATGGGCAAAAACTGGAAGCATCCTCTTTGAAAACTGGCCCAAGACAAGGATGCCCTCTCTCTCAACTCCTATTCAACAGCATATTGGAAGTTCTGGCCAGAGAAATCAGGGAAGAGAAAGAAATAAAGGGTATTCGAATAGGAAGAGAGGAAGTCAAATTGTCTCTATTTGCAAATGACTTGATTGTATATTTAGAAAACCCCATCGTCTTAGCCCCAAAACTCTTTAAGCTGATAAGCAACTTCAGCAAAGTCTCAGGATACAAAATCAATGTGAAAAAATCACAAGCATTCCTATACACCAATAATAGACAAACGGAGAAACAAATCATGAGTGAACTCTCATTCACATTCACAATTGCTACAAAGAAAATAAAATACCTAGGAATACAACTTACAAGGGATGTGAAGTACCTCTTCAAGGAGAACTACAAACCACTGCTCAAGAAAATAAGAGAGGACACAAACAAATGGAAAAACATTCCATGCTCATGGATAGGAAGAATCAATGTCATGAAAATGACCATACTGCCTAAAGTAATTTATAGATTCAATGGCATTTCCATCAAACTACCATTGCCTTTCTTCACAAAACTAGAAAACACTACTTTAAATTTCATATGGAACCAACAAAGAGCCCATGTAGCCAAGACAATCCTAAGATTAAAAAAAAAAAAAAAAAGCTGGAGGCATCACACTACCTGACTTCAAACTATACTACAAGGCTACAGTAACCAAAAGAGCATGGTACTGATACCATAACAGATATACGGACTCATGGAACAGAACAGAGGCCTCAGAAATAACACCACACATTTACACCCATGTGATCTTCGACAAACCTGACAAAAACGGGCAAGAGGGAAAGGATTACCTCTTTAACAAATGATTCTGGGAAAACTGGGTAGCCATATGCAGAAAACTGAAACTGGACACCTTCCTTACACCTTATACAAAAGTTAACTCAAGACAGATTAAAGTCTTAAATGTAAAACATAAAACCATAAAAACCCTAGAAGAAAACCTAGGCAATACCATTCGGGACACAGGCATGGGCAAAGACTTCATGACTAAAATACTAAAAGCAATGGCAGTTAAAGCCAAAATTGACAAATGGGATCTAATTAAACTAAAGAGCTTCTCTGCTCAGTGAAGGAAACTGTCATCAGAGTGAACAGGCAACCTACAGAATGGGAGAGAATTTTTGCAAGCTACCCATCTGACAAAGGTCTAATATCCAGAATCTACAAGGAAACAAATTTACAAGAAAAAAAACAAACAACCCCATCAAAAGTGGACAAAGGATATGAACAGACAATTTTCAAAAGGAGACATTTATGCGGCCAACAAACATATGGAAGAAAAGCTCCTTATCACTGGTCATTAAAGGAATGCAAATCAAAACCACAATGAGATATTATCTCATGCCAGTTAGAATGGCAATTATTAAAAGGTAAGGAAGCAACAAATGCTTGTGAGGCTGTGGAGAAATAGAAACACTTTTACACTGTTGGTGGGAGTATGAATTAGTTCAACAATTGTGGAAGACAGTGTGGTGACTCCTCAAGGATCTAGAACCAGAAATGCCATTTGACCCAGCAATCCCATTACTGAGTATATACCCAAAGGATTATAAATCATTCTACTGTAAAGACAGATGCACATGTATGCTTATTGTGGCAGTATTTACAATTACAAACACTTGGAACCAACCCAAATGCCCATCAATAATAGACTGGATAAAGAAAATGTGGCACATATACAACGTGGAATACTATGCAGCCATACAAAGAATGAATCCTTGTCCATTGCCGGGTCATAGATGAAGCTGGAAGCTATCATTCTCAGTAAACTAACACAGGAACAGAAAACCAAACATTGCATGTTCTCACTCATAAGTGGGAGTTGAACAATGATAACACATGGACACAGGGAGGGGAACATCACACACCAGTGCCTGTCAGAGGTGGGTACCAAAAGGAGGGAGAGCATTAGGACAAATACTTAATGCATGTAGGACTTAAAATCTAGATGACGGTTTGATAGGTGCAGCAAACCACCATGGCACATGTATACCTATGTAACAAACCTGCAGGTCATGCCCACGTATCCCAAAACTTATAGTAAAAAAAAAAAAGACACAGGATCACAGGATCATGGTGGACAAGTGGGGAAACTGAAGGCCTAGATTACAGGAGATTTTGATCTTACCTGGAGCTGAGTCAATTTAGAGAGCCGAGTGTAATCCTGGGGTAGAGGAAGCAGTGGGAAAACACCTGTGAGCTCACTGAGTCTCCTAGCAAGCCATTTTTGCCTGGCCTCACAGAGGCTTTGGGAAAGGTCATAGAGAAATCTCCAGCTGAACTTTGTCACAATTTGAACTGATTGAGAAGCCTCCTTGCCAGAACTCAAGGGATGGCATAAATCCAGTGTGCAGAATCCACAGGTGGGGGAAGAAGGAAAGGCATATTTGCTTTCACAACTGGGAGGCTGGTAGCATGGGGCAAGTTCTCAGCCCTTCTTGCCCAATGTCTAGAAAGAGACTTGGTGCTGTTGTGGAAGGCACGATGTGAGTAAGGCTGGTCCTTTCAGATTGCATGGGAGCTGGGTGAGGCCTGTGACTGCTGGCTTTCCCCCACTTCCCTGACAACCTGCATAATACAGCAGAGGCAGACAATCCTCCTTAGGAACATAACTTTATTGACCTGGGTACCACACCCCCATCCCCCATAGAAACTGCAGCAAGTCCTGTCAAAGGAAAGTCAGATCTCAGAAACGCCTAGCTCTACTCCCACCCAATGGTCCTTCCCTGCTCACTGTGGTAACTAAAGACAAAGGATATATACTCTTGGGAGTTCTAGGGCCCCACTCACCACCTGTTTCTCACCATACTACCACAACTGATGCTTTCTGGAAAGTGCCACCTTCTGGGAGGAGGCCAGCTGGCACAAAAATAGTGCATTAAACCACCAAAGCTAAGAACGCTCACAGAGTCCACTTCACCCCCCCAGCCATCTCTACCAGAACAATTGCTGTTATAAATGACTGAGAGACCCATAGACAGTTCACATCACCGGACTTTGTGCAGATAAACCCTAATACCTGCTCGAAACCTTGTAGACTTGCTGGGGGGCTAGATCCACAAGAGTGATAACAATCATGACAGCTCAACTTCCAGGAAGCCACATCAATAGGAAAAAGGGGAGAGTACTACATCAAGGGAATACCCCATGGGACAAAATAATCTGAACAAAAGCCTTCAACCCTAGACTTTCCCTCTGACAGAGCCTACCCAAATGAGAAGGAACCAGAACACCAATTCTGGTTACATGACAAAACAAGGTTCTTTAACACCCCCAAAAAACCACACTAGTTCACCAGCAATGGGTCCAAACCAAGAAGAAATCCTGGATTTACCTGAAAAAGAATTCAGAAGGTTCAATATTAAGCTCATCAGGGAGGCCCCAGAGAAAGGTAAAGCCAAATGTAAGGAAATTCAAAAAATTATAAAAGAAGTGAAGGGAGAAATATTCAAGGAAATAGATAACATAAAGAAAAAACAATCAAAACTTCAGGAAACATTGGACACACATAAAAATGCAAAATGCTGTGGAAAGTCTCAGCAATAGAACTGAACAAGTAGAAGAAAGAAATTCAGAACTCGAAGATAAGATCTTTGAATTAACCCAATCAAACATAGACAAAGAAATGAAAATAAAAAATATATAAACAAAACCTCCAAAAAATCTGGAATTATGTTAAATAACCAAACCTAAGAACAATTGGTGTTCCCAAAAACTAAGATAAATCTAACAGTTTCAAAAATTTATTTGGGGGAATTATAGAGGAAAATTTCCCCAGCCTTACTACAGACATAGACACCCAAATACAACAAGCACAAAAACACCTGGGAAATTCATTGCGAAAAGATCATTGCCTAGGCACATTGTCATCAGGTTATCTAAAGTTAAGACAAAGGAAATAATCTTTTTTTATTATTCTTATAATGAGAGAATTTGCCACTACCACGTCACGACTACAAGAACTGCTAAAAAGAGCTCTAAATCTTGAAACAAATCCTGGAAACACATCAAAACAGAACCTCTAAAGCATAAATCACACAAAACCTATAAAACAAAAATAAAATTTAAAAAGCAAAAGCAAAAAAAACAAGCTATACAGGCAATAAATACCATGATGAATGGAATAGTACCTCACATCTCAATACTAACATTGAATGTAAATAGCCTAAATGCTCTACTTAAAAGATACAGAACTTCAGAATGGATAAGAATTCACCAATCAACTATCTGCTGCCTTCAAGAGACTCACCTAACACATAAGGACTCAAACAAACTTAAGGCAAAGGGGTGGAAAAAGACATTAGATGCAAATGGACACCAAGAGCAAGCAGGAGTAGCTATTCTTTTATCAGACAAAAAAATCTTTAAAGCAACAGCAGCTAAAAAAGACAAAGTAGGACATTATATAATGATTAAAAGCCTTGTCCAACAGGAAAATATCACAATCTTAAAGATATATGCACCTAACACTGGAGCTTCCAAATTTATAAAACAAGTACAATTAGACCTAAGAAATGAAATAGACAGAAACACAGTAATAGTGGGAGACTTACTCCACTGATAGCACTAGACAGGTCATCAAGACAGAAGGCCAACAAAGAAACAATGGATTTTAAACTATACCCTGGAACAAAGGAACTTAACAGATATATACAGAACATTCTATCCAACAAATGCAGAATATACATTCTCTTCAACAGTGCATGGAACCTTCTTCAAGATAGACCATATGATAGGCCATAAAAAGCCTCAATAAATTTAAGAAACTGAAATTATATCAAGCACTCTCTCAAACCATGGTGGAATAAAACTGGAAATCAACAACAAAAGATACCTCCAAAACCCTGCAAATACATGGAAATTAAATAACCTGCTTTTGAATAATTGGGTCAAAATGAAATCTAGATGAAAATTTAAAAATTATTTGAACTGAACAAAAATAGTGACACAACCTATCAAAACTTTTGGGACACAGCAAATGTGGTGCTAAGAGGAGAGTACATAGCCCTATACACCTACATCAAAAAGTCTGAAAGTACACAAACAGATAATCTAAGGTCACAGCTCAAGGAACTAGAAAAACAAAAACAAAATAAACCCAAACCCAGCAGAAAAAAGGAAATAGCCAAAATCACAGCAGAACTAAATAAAATTGAAACAAACAAACAAACAAGATACAAAAGATGAATGAAACAAAAAGATAAATGAAACAAAAGATAAATGAAAGAAAAGATAAATGAAACAAAAAATATTGATAGACCATTAGCAAGATTAACCAAGAAAAGAAGAGAGAAAATCCAAGTAGGCTCAATTAGAAATGAAATGGGAGATATTACAACTGACACCACAGACATACAAAAGATTATTCAAGGCTACTGTGAACACTTTTATGCACATAAACTAGAAAACCTAGAAGAGATGGATAAATTCTGGAAAAATACAACCCTCCTAGCTTAAATATAGAAGATTTACATACCCTGAAAAGAACAATAACAAGCAGCAAGATTCGAATGGTAATTTTAAAATTACCAACAAAAAAAAAAGTCCAGGACCAGATATCTTTGCTATTGTGAATAGTGCTGCAATAAACATTTGCATGCATGTGTTTTTGTAGTAGAATGATTTACATTTATCTGGGAATATACACAGTAATGTGATTGCTGAATCAAATGGTAGTTCTACTTTTAGCACTTTGAAGAATCACCAAACTGCTCTCCACAATGGTTGAACTAATTAACACTCCCACCAACAGTGTATGAGTGTTGCCTTTTCTACACAACCTCACCAGCATATGTTATTTTTTGTCTTTTTAATAATCACTGTTCTGACTAGCATGAGATGGTATCTCATTGTGGTTTTGATTTACATTTCTCTAATTATCAATGATGCTGAACTTTTTTTTCATATGATTGTTAGCCACCTGTATGCCTTCTGTTAAAAAGTGTCTGTGCCTTGAGGAATCGCCATACTGTTTTCCATAATGGTTGAACTAGTTTACAATCCCACCAACAGTGTAAAAGTGTTCCTATTTCTCCACATCCTCTCCAGCACCTGTTGTTTCCTGACTTTTTAATGATTGCCATTCTAACTGGTATGAGATGGTATCTCATTGTGATTTTGATGAAGTACCATATGACCCAGCCATCCCATTACTGGGGATATACCCAAAGGATTATAAATCATGCTGCTATAAAGACACATGCACATGTATGTTTATTGCGGCACTATTCACAATAGCAGACTTGGAATCAACCCAAATGTCCATCAGTGACAGACTGGATTAAGAAAAAGTGGCACATATATACCATGGAATACTATGCAGCCATAAAAAAGGATGAGTTTGTGTCCTTTGTAGGAACATGGATGCAGTTGGAAACCATCATTCTCAGCAAACTATCGCAAGAACAGAAAACCAAACACCGCATGTTCTCACTCATAGGTGGGAATTGAACAATGAGATCACTTGGACTCGGGAAGGGGAACATCACACACCGGGGCCTATCATGGGGAGGGGGGAGGGGGAGGGATAGCATTGGGAGTTATACCTGATGTAAATGACGAGTTGATGGGTGCTGATGAATTGATGGGTGCAGCACACCAACATGGCACAAGTATACATATGTAACAAACCTGCATGTTATGCACATGTACCCTAGAACTTAAAATATAATAATAATAATAAAAAAGACAACACATTCCCAGAATCAAAAGGTCAACAGGAATTAAACACCTAAGCTGATAAAGGACAGATCACCAAGGACTCTGGGTTTTGAAAAAATCTCAGATAATGTAGCATATTGAAAGATACTCAGTGGATCTGTTTTTCTTGGAAGCAAATAACTCACTGTGTTTTTATACAATATCTGCTACTCCCAGTCCCCATCAACCAGACCTCATTCAACAAAACACTTTTTATATAGCATTTATCAATTTATTTCTCATATAATGTTTTTAGATAAGCACAATAAATAGCTAAAAAGAAAAAAAAAGCGTCTGTGCATGTCCTTCACTCACTTTTTAAAGGGGTTGTTTGTTTTTTTCTTGTAAGTTTAAGTTTCTTATAGATGCTGGATGTTAGAACTTTGTCAGTTACACAGTTTGCAAATATTTTCATCTGTTCTGTAAGTTGTCTGTTTACTCTGTTGATAGTTTAGTTTGCTGTGCAGAAGCTCTTTAGTTTAATTAGATCCCAATGGTCAATTTTTGCTTTTTTCATAATTTTTTTTTTTTTGTCTTTGTCATGAAATCTTTACCTGAGCCTATGTCCAGCATGGTATAACCTAGATTGTCTTCCAGGGTTTTTAAAGTTTGGGGTTTTACATTTAAGTCTTTAATCCATCTTAGGTTGATATTTGTGTATGGTGTAAGAAAAAGGTTCAACTTCAATCTTTTGCATATGGCTAGCCAGTTATCCTAGCACCATTTATTGAATAGGCAGTCCTTTCTTCATTGCTTGTTTTTGTCAGCTTTGTTGAAGACCAGATACTGGTAGGTGTGCAGTCTTATTTCTAGGCCTTCTATTCTGTTCCATTGGTCTGTATGCCTGTTTTTGTACTAGTACCATGCTGTTTTGTTTACCATAGCCTTGTAGTATAGTTTGAAGTTAGGTAACATCATACCTCCAGCTTTGTTCTTTTTGCTTAAGATTGCCTTGGCTCACAGGTATACCTATGTAACAAACATGTACATCCTGCACAGGTACCCCAAAACTTAAAATAAAAGTTGAAAAAAGAAAGGTTGTCTTGCCTATTGGGGTTCTTTTTTGTTCCATATGAATTTTAAAATAGTTGTTACTAGTTCTGTGAAGAATGTTGTTGGTAGTTTGATAAGAATAGCATTGAATCTATAAATTGTTTTGGGCAGTATAGCCATTTTAATGATATTGATTCTCCCTATTTATGAGCATGGGATGTTTTTCCATTTGTTTGTGTCTTCTCTGATTTCTGTGGGCTATATTTGTAATTCCCATTGTAGAGATTTTTTTATCTCCCTCGTTAGCTGTATTCATAGGTATTTTATTCTTTTTGTGGCAATTGTGAATGGAATTGCTTTCCTATGTGGTTCTCAGTTTGGCTGTTGTTGGTCTACAGGAATGCTAGTGATTTTTGTACATAGATTTTTGTATTGTACAAATTTGATAAAGTTGTTTATCAGCTGGAGGAGCTTCGGGCCA